>NC_083761.1:41853370-41858370 GCF_963514075.1 Conger conger
AATGTTACATCATTTTATAATAAAGAAAATTATTAGCCTAGTAGTCTACACGCAGTTGCTACATTCATTGATATTTGCTTTTCAGTTATTTCATTGCTTGTTTGATAATGAAGGTAACGCCGTTGAATGTAGAAAAAATGGCAAGAGCATTTTGTGAGAGTGCGCCCCCTGGTGGTGTGGTTCCACTCGTCTGAAAGGCGGCAGGCCTGTCACTCCAGGCCGCGTGGATGGTGAAGTGATGACAGGAGCCACGTGTGACCCTGGGCTTTCCCTCTGTCCCACCGTGGCTGTTGTGGCAGCCAATCGCAGGCAGCCATTCCCACGACGTGGCTGAGCGCAGGTGTGGGTTAACGAAGCCACACAAACGCAGGCACGGCTGGCCCTGACCCCGTACGGCTCGCTTCAGCCCAGTCTCTCGGTCAGAATTCAGCTACGACCCAAGAACACAAAGGCTGAGCGTCCACTGTATGCTAATGCTAATGCTAATCGAGGGGGAGAATAGCTGGCGATAATGGGTTTTGTGTAGCCTTGCCTGTTGGTCTCTGTACCCCTGCATGCCGTTGATAATTGCAGGATTGCGGACTAACGTAATTCTCGGGCTGTGCTTTGAGATTGATATCACAGGCCTGAGGTTGCTTGGGAAAGAAGCCTGTTAACTGAGTCTCATTCTACTGCTGGGATCGAAGGAAGCCCCAACTCAGTTAGACATACTCTTTTCTCCCCTGTAACTACAGACCATTCTCTTTGTACAGCCACGCTTTCATGTTCAGGGTTGAAATACTGTGGCTTTTATCTCATTACCTCATTATTAAACCATAAGACATTTCCAAGAGGAAATGACATCATCAGGGATCAGCTAATGTGACTTATGTGGACACATCGTCCTTGTTTCTCCATCGCATGATTTCCTGGATCTACACCTGCTGGAATGATGATAATGTGGGAGTCCGTTGTTGTGTTGCTGCAGCACAAAGTCTTAATCATCCAGCAGAAAGAGTAGTCCGTGTCGAAGAGCTCTTGTAGTTCATTAAGAGGTTGGGAGTATTTCTACAGAATATACACTTTCAATTTTCACATTCACTGGGGAAGAGGTGCAGACTGCAGTTTAATGAATGTCACAAACAATGAATACAAATTGTAATTCATAGTCTAACCACTGTCTGACAGAAGGCCAAGTTTTAATTATGGGTCACTGCCTTTGGAATGAACTGATTTATTTGTGCTGTGCTGATGATGACTAAGGATTTATATATATTTTTATGTATTTGAACAAGCAGAAATATTAATGTGGTGTATGTGTAGCCAGTTGCGTGAATATGAACTGGTCATAATTGGTCACAAGCCCTTGCTGCTGTTTGGCCGTCTAATCAAAGCCCAATAGCATAACAGTGGTGGTTATTTTTTTTCCGGAAGCGAGCATGTATGAGTTTCCCTGGTTCTGGGTATGCACTTTGCACTTTGTTGTATGTCGCTCTGGATAAGAGCGTCTGCCAAATGCCATAAATGTAATGTAATGTATGTTAGGTCTTTGGGTTGATATGTGCATGTAAACTGTAAACTGTCTGCCTTTATATAGCACCTTTATCCAAAGCGCTGTACAATTGATGCTTCTCATTCACCCATTCATACATACACTCACACACCAACGGCGATTGGCTGCCATGCAAGGCACCAACCAGCGTGTCAGGAGCAATTGGGGATTAGGCGTCTCGCTCAGGGACACTTCGACACACCCAGGGCAGGATTGAACCGGCAACCCTCCGACTTTAAAGACTATGTCACTATGGCCTTCAGTTAAGAGAGCTGAGCAGGGTGTCTCGGTGGCGCAGCCTATAGAGCACTGACCGCATGCTCATTGCGAGCCGCGATGTCGGCAGTTCGAATCTGACCGTCTGACATTTGTTGCATGTCTTCCCCTCTCTCAGAGAGCTGAGCAGCGTTGTGTCTCTGAAGAGCTCTGGTTGATTTTACATGGGATGACCCATAGGAGTACACACACACACACACGTGCACACACAGACGCACGCGCACACACACCGTTTGAGAAAAAAAATTACGAGTGGCTACCCCCACACCACTTGATTTTACACGGCATGACCTATAGAGACATACGGAGGGGTGCACACCTACACACAGACGCGCACATACGCTGACACAGACAAGCCTGCATCCCGTGGCATTCTCCGGAGGTGGCCCGTCTCTCACCTCTCACCTCCCCATTTGTGTCTTTCTCAGATGGAGGAGAGCAGAGGGTCGCTACGCACTGGAGAGGGCCACCATCGTCAGCCACTGGAACTGGCTGCAGGCCCACATCTCAGACCTGGAGTACCGCATCCGGCAACAGGCTGACATCTACCGACAGACCCGCGCAAACAAGGTGAGCATCCGGACTGGGGGGGTGGGGGGTGGGTTAGAGCCCGAAATCCCATCATACCCCCCCCCCCAGTGTGAAAAGCACTTATTTCACCATGCGTCACCTGCTCACCCACCCCAGGGCAATATGAGTCACTCTGCTCTTGAGTAAAGATGACCTTGTGCTAAACCGTCGACCCTCCTGTGTCTCACCCACGCAGGGTTCGATAGAGCTGGGAGACTGTGCCCTGGGCGAGGTGCCCATGGAGGATGGGCCAGAGGTGAAGACAGAGGTCATGCAGGTAAACACTCCCACCACCTCTCTCAGAGAACGGCTTCCACGGGCGCGTGACGGTCAAGCGTTTCAGCGTTCTGACATGAGCTCAGTGTTGTAACTGCTGATGCTGGGGAAACCAGACTCCCTCCATTGTTGTTGTTGCCCTGGCCATTGAAATGAAAGGGCCTTTCCCCATGCTGTCCTATCAGAGGAGCTGTGGGAGGTATGTGTAGATATGTGGTCTTACGGCAGTGGAAAGCCTGTTGCTCACCATGAAGTACTCCATTTCAGTGTGTTTAGAGGAGATGAGTTCCAGGAAATGCTCACGGAAATACTCCTACAGTGTCTAACTTTAACCAGTTGACAGCTTTTTCCGAGAAATAAGACTTGGAAAGAATGTCCGTTTATTAACGGGCACTTTTGTGGCTAGCAGTTGCAATTGAAAAATAAAGGGGACATAGCCAACTTTGAGGACATGGACCTATATCAAGCTCCATAGCGCAACGTTCCTGCTTTAACAGTGAAGCTGGCAGAAGCAGAGGCTGAAAGACAAGAGTTTTGAAGATGACTGCTTCCAGGGAGGAGGCCTGTCCCCTCTTCACATGCTCATTTTTTTTGGGAAAGTTCTAGATAAACCCCCTGGCCTCATGCCCAGCCCACAGAGACCGAGAAAGGATCAGACCGCCCCCTCTCAAGCCGGAGGGAGGGGGGTAGTGGAAATCAAAACAGTGGCTGTCTTTGTTTTGTCATGCCAAGCAGGGCCTCGGTTGTCGAGCTTGCCGTAGAACCTTTTATTACGTGCCCTTTACCGCCGTGCCACTGGGGACAGATGGGGAAAGGGTCTGATAAACAGGGGCTCTGATAAACAGGGGCTCTGATAAACAGGGGGTCTGATAAACAGGGGCTCTGATTCAGGGGATCTGATTCAGGGGGTCTGAAACAGGGTCTGATTCAGGGGGTCTGAAACAGGGTCTGATTCAGGGGATCTGATTCAGGGGGTCTGAAGCAGGGGGTCTGATTCAGGGGTCTGATTCATTTCAGGATGGTGGGTGGTCTGAGGGGCCGGAGCGTGTGGCATCGCCTCACTGCCCCGTCGCCGAGTCGGGCGTCTGGAAAGCCAGCGGCCCCGGCCGGCCAGTCAACGGAATGGTCAACAGGTACTCACAACCACTCCTATCAGTGTTTAATAGAAATAAAAGTACAATATAAGCCCCTCATGTAAAACCTGGGCTAAAAAAAGTATGTGTTAAGATCAACTTTATTGTCATTATTACATATAGTGTGGGTTGAATGTGGAAGTGTTGCAGTTGAGGCTTTGCATGCTTGCTGAAGCTGGACGCAAGTCAGATTCGGAAGGTTATAATTGCACTTGTGTATTATTATTTTAGTATTCGGGGTATTCTAGCGGTTCGACGTACTCTTCAAGGGTTCTAGTTTTATCGATGTGATCACTCTAGGACTCGGACCTGTACTGTCCTCTAGGGTCTTCAACACGCCCTGGTTCTGATTACGCTCTGCGTAAGAGCGTCTGCCGAATGGCTGTACTGTACTGTAACAGAGTGACACTGTCTCTCCGTCCCAGCCTGCACCCCGGCCTGCCCGAATGCGCTTCGTCAGAGAGCCCAGACCCGGACGACCAGACGGGCAAGAAGCAGCGGCTCCCCGGGGCCCTCCCCTCGCCCCCCGACAGCTCCTGTGTGGCGGCCCGCACGCGCCCCGTCCTCGGCTGCAAGAAGCGCAGGCTGGTCCGGCCCACCGCCGTCACCAGCCTCAGCCGCAAGGTGAGCCGGTCCCCCTCTGCCCTCTGCCCTCTGCCCTCTGCCCTCTGCCCTCTGCCCTCTGCCCTCAGACTCTCTCTGCCCTGTTCTCTCATTCTCATTCTCATCCTCATTCTCTAATGACTCGTCAGTTCAGGACAGAAACCAATGCCCTGTAAACAAAAATAAAAATAATAATACATTTGTGCATTTCTTTATACATATTAATGTTTATATTCTCCCAGGGCTCTCCTGTAGAGTAGGGCTCTTCTGCTGAGGAACATGTATGCAAGGTCATTACGGTGCTGTTAAATCGATTGCAGTCATTGCTTTGTAAAAGAACGTCTGTTTTCTTCACAGCACAAAACCAGTTACTGTGGAATGGATCTCCTCAGTCTGCATGTAAAATCTGTCGTTGTGTAAACAAGTGG
This sequence comes from Conger conger, assembly GCF_963514075.1. Classification (NCBI taxonomy): domain Eukaryota; kingdom Metazoa; phylum Chordata; class Actinopteri; order Anguilliformes; family Congridae; genus Conger; species Conger conger. The sequence goes on from NC_083761.1 coordinate 41,858,188, forward strand.
TGCCCAATCATGTGCAGGTTTCCATTCCAACCAACCACATCACCTGCTGATTTAGTCCCCTCCTCTGAGGTTGACGGCGTGCTAATGGGCAGGCGAGGCGATTGGTCCTCTCGGTCCTCCGTGGCACAGGATTGGGCGCCGCTGGTTTAAATGACATTGCTTTTCCAGCAGGTCCAGAGGGTC
>NC_083761.1:42163370-42318370 GCF_963514075.1 Conger conger
AAAACATATTTTATTCTGTAGTATCAGCAGTCAATTGTCAGAGCTGGGGATGACTAAAGCCTGGCAAGGTATAGCCTAGCTGTTGTAAACTCTAAAAGTTCCACACACTTTGCAACAGGTAAAAATAAAATGGTTTGATATCAAACGGGAAGCGAAAAATGTGGTACTTTCCTTCCCTAGTAGGTTCAGCTCTGCCAACCACAGATTATTACATTACATTTACATTTTCGTCATTTGGCAGACGCTTTTAATCCAAAGCGATTTACAAGTGCATAGGTTCTACCACAAGTCAAAGCATCCCCCATGTACACATTATGTGTACATATTGCTTCACAGGCAGCTTTTCTGTATGTATTTTTATGTATCTGTATGTATCTATGTTACTGAGCTAGTTAGTTTGCTAAATCCATCGTGATTAGTTTACTAGTTCTACAAGCTGCTGCTTCCAGGCTTCACTAAAGGAAGGAAAGTATCTTGGTCTGGAGGAATGCATTGGCCAAATTATTGGAGAGACGTCACTGCCTGGAATCCCACCGGAGGGTGTTGGCAATAGCCTATAGCTACGTTTTCCCTGTCCTTGCCACAGAGCCAGAAGGAGGTGTCACAAGCCTCAAACAAGTGGTTACGTGGCCATATGCCAAATCTTCTAATAATGCAATGTAATGTGCCATTACCATTACCATTGCCAATGTAAAGAGAGGTCAGCCATAGCAATGAAGCCTAATGCCTAATGTGTTCAATTCGCAGTCGGAGGTCGGAATTTCCCAGTTGAAATGTCCAACTTTCGACCCTTCAATTTTTCCAGGTGCACGACTCGTAACGTAAACAAAGGACATGACTGACCATGAAAAACTAGTGGTGTTTATGTGGCAAGTGTATAACAACATGCACTGACCCAACCGCAGAAAATACAACTCGTTAAATCTGCTTCCGGTCTAGCTATATTGGCTGCAAACATGTTTTTGCTAGTTTTTACATTTTCCCAAATAAGTTTTGTGCAGAGAAAATAACTTTCAGAGATCATTTGCCCTATCCATAATATTGGCATCATATTTTGACATCAATTCGTTTGCAGAACAGATTTTTCTATGATGGTAGCTTTTAGGAAAACACCAACATTTTGGGAAATATACCTTTTTTCCAACTTACCCAGACTCAATTTCCATGATAGCAAAACATGTTAGGTTAGCATTAAGACTTGAAGCCTAAAGCCATACACCTTACAGCTAGTCTGAAGCTGTCTTATCATGTGTATTTGAAATGCACAGACGTTGTTTTCGGAGAAGTTAGACTTGGAATACTGTTGCTGAATACACATGTATCCTCTTCCATCTTCCACTGGTTGAGCTCGGTGAACTGCGCACTTTCTGAAGGTAGTTTTAAAAGGTAGAACGTCCCAGAAAACAACAGTCTCTAGTTTGTACAGTTTTTTTCCCACACTTATATTTCAAATACACATGATACCTTGTGTAAATAAGAGCTTCAGAGTTTCTGTAAGGTGTATTTCTTCACTTTGAAGGAGGAAGGCTACTGACTCCAATAGGCTTTATGCTAAGCAAAAAAAATAGTATATTTTTGTGATTTAGGTGCAGCGGATCTTTTTTATTTTCATTTATTTTCATAGATTTTTCCCTTTTCCTCCTAATTTGGTAGCCAATTGTACCCCGTCTAATCCAATTAGTGTTAGCTGGGGGATACACCGGCCATACCCCGTCCCTCTGCGGCCCGAAGGAGAGCAACACGCCTTCTTCTTGTCTCATGCTCGTGACCATGATTCCGAGGCGCCCGGGGTGCTGTTGTGCGCAGCGATCCACTAGCCCTGCGAAGTCCCTCCCTCTGGAGCAGCGAGCTAATTATGCCATTCCACGAGAGCCGGCCAAACTTGACTTTTGGCAGGACCGGGAATCAAACTGTGCAATGAACTGCAACCGCAAGTCCGGTGCATCTTAACCTGTTGCGCCACCTTCACTCAACTGGCCACATTTGTTAGCAAAGAACTGAGAAAGTTCTTCCCAATCTGCACAACTCAGAAAAGTACAATTCACAGTGTAGCCTGCAGGCCAGCCATGATTGTTTTCACTCATTATTGAGTTCCCAGCAGTTCAATTTCTTAGTGACAGGTACAGGAACAGGAAGCAAACATAAAATGTGTTGCAGTTCATGAGAAAACAGACATGTGATATGTGTCATGCAGCTGATGATCTGAACGATACATAAAGACAGTTTCCATGTTAGAGAGATGAAGAGAGGCAAAAAAGAAAACTTGTAAACAAAGGCAGCGCATCGACCACATACCATGCCACTTCTATGGCATGATGTTTGCAGGTGTAAATTGAACTTGAACTTCTTGCATTTTTTTCATTGTTTATTCTGTTAAAAAATGGATGGGGAAAAGCTAATTGTCCTGGTCTAGAAACACCAGAGATGTGGCAAACTAATGTGCCAAATTAACATGTAAACATAGTTGGTTGCTAATTAGCCTAATTTTGTTTATAAAGGCTACATAGACTACACTACGTATGTGCCACAGTGTAAAATGTTGTGCGGTGTCCTAGATAGCTACACATTCCAGAGTAAATAGGGGGTTAGCAGTGGAACGTGAGGGTCAGGGAAGACTAAAGCCTGGGAGGATATTGCTCTGTCTCGAGTTCCATGTACTATGGAACCGGTAAAACAAAAAGAGTTTGACATTAAACTGGAGGCAAGGATATGAAATTTGAGGAGAGATGTTGTCTGGAATTAACCAGGAGGGAGACAGAGATAAGTTTTCACTGTCTTGTGCCAGTCCCTAAGAAGCTGAGGACGGAAACGTGGTCTTGAATGAGCACCTGAACACGGTGTGGAATTGGACAGGAACGGCGTGTGGATTTTCTTTGTGGAGTTCTGGCTCCAGTGTGTTGCACAAACTCAGAAGGAGGTGTCTGAGCAATCGGAACCATTTTTATACAGTGTATGGTCAGAACCGACTGGTGGTGTCACCACAGAAATAGACTCGGCCTTTGAATATGCGCTCTTTCCAAAGTAGGCTACGCCATGCAACAAATCTTATTAATAAAGCAATAAATGTAAATGTAATGTAAAGAGGGGTCAGCCATAGACACAAAGGTCTATGCTATGATTTATGCCCTATTCATAGCTAACTGTATCTACATATTTTATGGAATTTATATTGAACTCCTCTTAAGCATTAATTAATCAGGATTACCGGAATGAAGCGTCACCCATTTGAATGCTGAATCCTGTTGCCTTTTTATATTATAGTAATTATTATAATTTGGCTCATTCAAATAATATTGATCACTTAACGAGATCACTCGTTTAGAATTTTGATAAATCCCACATTATTTGTGTAAATGCATTTCCAAGGATTTACGGTCAATTTTGTTTGGCTCACGTTCGATAAATGAGGCCCATTGTACTGTCCTAGTCCCTTTTTAGAACGCCAAGCCCTAGAAAAAGGTGTATTGAAATGGTTATGCAGGAGAACTTGTGTGTCTGAGGATGAGTGTGTCACTAGGCATGCATTTCTATTTGCTTCTATGTGCTACTTCATTGCACATTCAACATCACACCTAATGAAAATAAGTGACAGGTGAATAATTCTCCCTTCAACCAGTGAAACTATTTGGCTTCTCCTCTCCTGACTGATAAAGACTCTAAAGTGAACAACAAACTATTTCGTTTTATAAGGATATGGCATAGTAGTTCCTTATTATAAATCTCTCCATCTTTTTAAGTTTTATGACTGGGCCTGACATCACTGAGGTTGTTTGTATTGCTGACTCATTCGATAAGGAAAATAGTATGGATCAGTATCGCCTCAAATGTTTGCTCCACTCCCTGAGAAACCCCCGAGGACAATGTCAAAAGGAAGCTTGTGTTACAAATTAAAAGAAAAGTAGCTTTTGACTATTATCAAATTGCAACAGCCCTGGGCCAGTGCATAGTTGGTATCTGATGTATACTTTTACTGAAGTAGATGGCAAAAAGTTTTTTTTTAAAGTTTTTATATTAGTGTCCTGCTTCTAATATGGAATTAATGGGTTAATAGAATGTGCACCCTATAAAGAGTGGTTTCCATGCCAACACTTCCTTTTTTAAAGCTAGCAGGAAGTATGTGTAGTTGAAATGTCCTCTCTCTCTTTCTCTCTGTCTTTCTCTCCCCTCTCTGCTCTCAGAGTAGACAGTTCTCTTTTTCTGTTTATGCAAGCGTATGCTGTGATTGGTCGCAGAACAGGCACGGCTGATTGGGTGTGTGTGTGTGTGAGTGTATGTGTGTGTCTCACAGTTAGTAAGCTCAGCCAGTGCCTGTGTGCTGGGGTGGTACTGCTTGCTCTGCATCTGACTGGGACTCTCTGGAACTGTCCCACTATGGTCGATGTGATCTGTAAAACTCGCCGGGGCTTCAGGCCCGAAGCACTGACCCTCCCGGTGCCTACCGAAGTAAGTCTAAACCTCATTTCTCTCTCTTCCTTTCCTTCCCTCTTTCTGTTTCTGTTTCTCCCTCTCAATTTCTCTCTCTCAAGATTTATTTTCCATCTCAGGGATATTTGGCCCCTTAGTTATATAATACACTGTCAGTATAAAGAGGCTGGTTGGTATGCAGGCATCTGTTGTACCTTGTTTGTGTATTGTCTGAACAGTTGTGAATTATCTGCTCGTGCCTGAGCTAGTCTGTACTGCTATTCATCAGTTTGTGTACAACTGTCTTTATGTATTGTTCAGATCATCAGCTGCATTACACATATCCTGTTCAAAACAATCTGTTTTCTCATGAACAGCAACACATTTTATGTTTGCTTCCTGTTCTGTTTCTGTCACTAAGAAATTGACCTGCTGGGAACTCAAAAATGAGTGACAACAATCATGGCTGGCCTGCAGGCTACACTGTGAATTGTAGTTTTCCAATTTGTGCAGATTGGGAAGAACTTTCTCCTTTCTTTGCTAACGAATGTGGCTAGTTGAGTGAAGGCTCCATGCTGCTTAATGCAGAATCCTTATGTACTGAGCTACACTGTCTTTCACGGCAGAAAATAAATGTGCATCACTGGAGATATGTCCTGACAGGGTATATTCCTCATTTCCACTATATCATAAAAGGCCAGAAACAGAACCACAAGACACAGTTTGTTTGCTTTATTTTTGGATGAATGTGATCTTTAGACTGTATTGACTATGACTTCTGATTAAAGCTAATCATCTTAAGAAAATCTATGATGAATGACAAACAAATAACAATGGAGGACCTAGAGGTTTCTGAAGTTCCATGGGATCCTTATCAGAGCATAACAACCAGCCGTGCGTAGATTATTTGAGGCAAATCGCCTCTTTGTTTTCCCCGGGAGAACAATGGGCTATGTTGTCAGCCCATTACCGCGGTCCTGAATGTCACCTTCTCAGAACTTTAACCGTTTCTTGGTGGTTTTGGTTTCAGTTGCCTGGCTGTGCCTGCGTAGAAATGCACTGTTATGTCTTCAAATAGCCTGGCTGGCAGAGGAGATGAGAAGAGAGCGGTCGTAAATATAGAGCAGTCGTCAGGTGAGGTGAGCAAGAGAGGGGTAACGTGCAGAGTGAGGGCAGACATATCTCGTGGTTCGCTCATGGCTCCAGGAAATGCTTGATGGTCACACCTGGATGGTTCCTCCACGCTGACTTTGCTGACCATCTCTAAAATACTTTGTTGTGATGGACGTGAGAGTGTAGTTACCCTGTTACCCGTATTTTGTTTCTGAGGGTTAGGTTAACCTACATGAGGATGCATCTCTTCCTGATCTTTGAATACCCTAACACCATTGCAGCTGTGGGATTGCCATTGAATGAAAGTATTGTGATTGTTGTCAACTTGGATTTCTGCTTCTGCTTCCATCACTGAATGGGAATGGGATAAACTATTATTCAATATTAGCAATGCAAGAAATGTGCTATTCTCTAGGTTACAGTATAAGGTACAAAAGCATACAAAAGTATTTTAGTTGGCACTTCCATAATTATTTTTATATTGGCAAATATATTAGAGCAATTATTTTACAGGAAATACACATTAGTTAGTAATATAGTGTGAAGTGCATATGTTGCTTGTTTTCTGTTGTATATTGTTGTCATCAGAGGATATACTGTATTTTCTGAAGATACATTTCCTCATGTACATACATGTTCCTCATGTGCCACTATGTGGAGGAAATGTGGCCTCGAGTGAATACAGTGACACTATGTCTATGCTTGTGGCAATATATAAACAGGGCTTACTAAAGTCAGCTCTACTGCCTCTCCTCCTCCACTGTTATGTCCTGCTCACTTCTTCACAGTTGGTGCATGTGTGCAAAACCCGTTCTCTGATTTTGTGGTTTTGAAAGGCCAGGGAACAAGAAAATTCCCCCGTTTCCAAATGAACTGATGGTGCGGTAATGTGTGTGTGTGTGTCTGTATATATGCAGTATGCACGTGTGCGTGCAGGTGTGTGTGTGTGCTGGTCCTGAGCATGGTTACCACTGTGTGAAGTGTGGCCACTGCAGCATTTGTGAGGCAGTTGTTTTAAGATCTGTTAAAAGCTCTGTTGTGGTTTGGAGCTTTCTGCTCTGACGTCTACTTCCTGAACAGGCTGAGCACAGGAAGACCAATTCTGACCCTATTATAATACCTCTGTTACTTTACATTAAAGGTACAATAGGTAAGATTTGTGTCCCTTCCTATCATTGAAAAAGGCTCACTGACATGTTGACTCACCCTCTGCCAGTGTTTATAGTCTTTAAATTAGGGTTTCAAAATATACTGTTGATGGGCCGACACTCTGTACCAAAACGTTGTATAGCTGTACAATAATTAAAGCTCATTGGTTGAAAATTGGTTCTATTTGCCACAGCCAATGCCGTTTCAACATCAGTGTGTTTACGGGAGGGATAAACAGTGTTGTGGTTTTAAGGTGGTTGTTGCTGCTATCCCTCTCTTTACCTGTTGTACCTTAAATTTAATTTCTTAACTTCTCACAAAGGTTTTTAAAGAGTATGGTTGTATCAAGTGGGTGGGTATCACACCACTCAGCAGGATTGATAATAAAACCCAGAAAATTTGCACTCATTGAGCTAAAGTGAATCATCAAACGCATATTCACACTTGCCCTCTTGGAAAGCTATAGGGTGTAGTGGTTTTTCAGCTTAAAGGTACAATAGGTCATTTTGGACTTCTAACAGTCAAGAGAGGAATTGCAGCAACAAACACCCTCAATCCACAACATTGTTTATCCCCCCCCCTTCTCTGTGAAAGCGCTGATGTTGAATTTTTTAGACTGCTCTGTTCTCCAGAAAAACAAACAATTTAAACATAATTACTATATGGCTAAAGTGCAGACTTTTAGCTTTATGTTTTTACATGCATATTGGGTATAGGAATTGTATACTTTGTTATACATAGTTAATTGGACAATTGGCTACTCAAATGTTTCTTGGACAGTTTTATGTTAGTTTCATGCATAAAAGAGTAAAAGTAACAAATCAGAATAAATCTGTGGCATAGCCAAAAAATGGCACGTGAAAATTTACTGTTTGGTACATTGTTTAGAAGCAAGAAAGCACTGGTGAGCTCAGTAGTGGAAACTGACCTGGTAGACCACGTAAAACTAGTGTAGTGGATGACAGAAGAATCCTTTGAATGATGAAGTAAAAATTTTTTCTAACTGTTCAAAAGATCAAAACACGCTCCAGGATGTAGATGTGTCAAAGATGGTCATCACGAGGTCACTACGCCAGCATAACCTCAGAGCAGTGGCGGTCATATAGGCGGTTCAGCGGCCCCGGGGCCCTTGGTTTTGGAGGGCCCATGGGCAACGGGGCCCCTGGTTTAGGGGGGCGCATGTCTCTCCATGTCTTATATCAGTACGTCCGTTTTTTTTTTTCTAATCTTTATATTAGGCTTCATTTGGTGTTGGTGTTATTTTCTGATATGCCAAGAGTGCTGCCAGGAAATATGTTTTCTGTTTTCCACTGTGAACTGCCTTGATCATGTGTTGATATTAGCTAGTCTAATGCGTAAATAGTGAGCGCCATTTAGCTGCCTGCTGTGAAAATGCCTTTGAAGCACAAAAGTGGGTTGCAGAAAAGAAAGAATAAAAAGGACCAGGAGGAAAAGGTAGCAAAACTACCTAAACTGGACGATTTTTTGGAAAAATAATCGCTGAACTGCTACCCTGTTCCCAGTAGCAGGTGCCCATTGCAATCACTGCACCTGATGGTGGCGAAACCTTGCAGGTAGAATAGCAAGCTCGAGATAACGTTAGCCTACTGTACTTTTTCAGGAGAAAATTTGGCAAAAAAGTGAACTAGGTCATAGCCATGCTATATCCAGGTAAACCCTGAGCTGTATTGGGGTTAACCTAGTCCGTCTGTATGTCAAAACGTCTCTCAACCTATATTGCCACCCCTAGACATCTAGATTCCAGTTTTGCTCAACGCAGTAACGTTAATGTGAGCTAACTTCATTCTTACATTGCTCAATCTGGTAATCATTCATTAACATTAATCAAAGTCTGTAAATGTACTTCACTCGCATTGAATTAGCCAAGGAAGCTGCTAAATCTCTCAGCAGTTACTGTGAATTACATTTGTTTGTTCAATTGCTGGACTGGTTTTCTGCTATGAACTGAGTGTTCCACCAATGTTAAGTCAGGGGGCTGTTTTTAAAAACCTTATGACATAGAAAGTATAGATTGTATCACTTAACAAAGAGGAAGCGACCAAATAGGTCCATTTAGTTTTATCAACTGGAGGAGTTATGTTCATAATAAGAATATGTACCTGCAATAAATAGAAATATACTGTACTTTTTTTTTTATAATAAAAGATTAAACAAAAGCTAAGAAAGTAACTGATTTTCATACATTCATTCATATTTTATTGTAAAAAATGCATTCAGTGAATTAGGCGTAAGAACACAGGGAACAATACATTCACTGAATTTATTGTGTTGTGCTTTTATTCTGATACTGACACATGAGTAGCATAGGCCTAAGCTTTAGTTATGTAAACATCCCAACTATTGTTAGTTGATTTGTTGACTTGTTTATTTGATTCTATGACCATCCTCCTTGGTCCATGGTTCTGACTTGATTGATTGTTCTTAAGTATCGCAAACGATGTAGCCTGTGTCCCAATAACCAAATTTACTCATGAGCCAAATAAAAGTATTCTGTCAAATAAAATGTCAAATATCTGTCTAATGGTGCTGTGTGTGTGTGTGTGTGTGTGTGTGTGTGTGTGTGTGTGTGTGTGTGCATAGGTTATATGCGTTTGCATGCGCGTGCCTGCATCTTGGTTAGCATTTTTAATCGGAGGAAGGGCCCATAAAAAAATATTGCACCGGCCCATCCTAACTAGCTGTGGCCACTGCCTCAAAAGTGTTCACCATAAGATGCAAGCTGCAGGACAATGATCCAAAACAGTTTTTTTGGTCAGAAAGTATTTTGGCAAATAGCCCCTGAAACAAGCAGGAGCTGAAGAGGGCTGCAGTACAGGCCAGGCAGAGCATCACTAGGGAAGATACCCAGCCTCTGGTGATGTCAATGGGTCGTAGACTTCATGCAGTCATTGATTGCAAAGGATTTGCAATTAAATGGTTCGCCCAAAAAACTCAAATTTAAGCTGAAAGTACAGAGTGAATAAAACAAAACAAATAGCTGGAGTACAGAGTGAACAAAACTAAAAAAATTGTCACTGTCCAAATACTTGCGGACTGCATTGTATACAGGGCTGTAGCTGTTGTCAAAGATCTGATACTTTGTTGTCGAAGAGCAGGCTGGTTAGGGCTGATGAATTTCATTTCCTGTCTTTTCACCTAAAAATGTTTTGTGATTAATATGTGTTAGTTTATATCTACATAATTGAGCAGGCTAATGTATCTTACTGTTGTAAATCTTATAATCATTTTGAAGATTAACATCCAGTATATTTCTATAAAATTAAAATATTCATGCAATATACTGATGGTCATGGTTACCTTTCAGAGGACTCCAGCAGAAAAGATGCAATTCCTCGAATGATAGGATTCCTTTGCTCTTTCACTGAGCTCTACAACATATTAGATTAAGCGGTAATATGCGGCGGAAGCTAGGGTTGAAATTGACAACAGTTATTTTTGGGTTTCAGTTGCAGCCATTGAGAGAGACACTCCCTAGTTGCTTCTGTGGTTTTTCAGCCAACTTGAGCAACACAAGAGATGCAAGCTTTTTTTGTTAGATAATAGCATCTACTTCTGTTTACTCTTCTAAGTGCTGCTATTTTGGCATTCCGATTGCTTTCCTAAGAATGTATTAAGCTAAATATCAACAAATCTATTTATCTCAGCAGTGAGACACCACATTGATTCATAATTTAATTACTCATATAGGTTATCCCTGTGTGCATGGCCTGCTCATGGTTTAAAGGCCATTTTTAGGTCAGGAAGGTCTGATCAATAAGCTGTCTGTTTGGTGATGACGATAATGATACTGTCTGTGATTTGTGCCTGGGCTTTGGACACCTGGGCTTTGGAGCCTTTCCCTGATTGGCTGTCTCTCTTCTGGTAATCTGCAGGTTGAGTGTGAGAGCTCCGCCACCGCGGTCTATGTAAACGTAGCTGAGCTGCGGAGGAGCATCGGCCAGTCTCCCTCCCCGCGGACGTCCTGCCGCCTACCCTCAGATGAGGGATGGGAGGTTCACACTGACCAAGAGAGCGGGCAGGAGTTTTACTATCACCCTGACACAGGACAGACAACCTGGGACAACCCTTTCGAAGCCCTTCTGGACTGCGAGGTGCCCCAGGAGACGCCACCTTCTCCCTTACCCGTGCGGCCCCCTGCCCCGTCACCGCCAACGAGTGCTGTCGGGAGCTCCGACTGGGAGCAGTTATTGGATGAAACCAGTGGGCTGCACTACTTCTACAACTCAGTGTCAGGGGAGACGTCCTGGGACGCTCCAGAGCAGCTCTACTCCCCCCCTGCTTGCATGGAGTCGATGGGCCTGCAGACCCCCCCGGGCGATGGTCCGGTAAGAGACCAAGATTAAATATGTACACTACCGTTCAAAAGTTTGGGTCGCCATGTTTTTCTTCAGCTTTTTCTGATTTCATATTTTATTTTCTCTGTTTGTAATCAAACCATTCATATGTGGTCGAAGTGCAGGCTCATTTGTAACCTTGGACCCTTGATGACCTGTTATGTATGTTCAGGAGACCCAAACGCAGACCAGGGGATAATCAGAAATCATGGTTTATTTTCAGTCCAATATCAAAGCCAGTAATCCAGAACAAACAATGCCAAAATCGAGATGGAAAAAAATAGTGAGTAAACAGTCCAGGTCAAAAATCCAGATGGTCAGAAATGCAAGGTACAAAAAGGGCAGGGCAAGGGCGTAGTCAAAAAGGGAGAAAAAAAAAACCAAAGATCAGAAAGGCAAATAAAACAGAAGGGGTAAGGCAATCTCAGAATCAGGCAAAAAGGCGTCTCAGGAATCTGTAGTATGACAGGCTTACAAATAATCGGCTCTGAAATATAGATCAACGTTCTGACAAGAAAACAACTGAGAAAGGGGTTTCAATGCATTGAAGGATAAGACAAACTAGGCTTAGGAGTGAGGAGGATCTAACAAATATACATCAGGTGAGAAACATGAAAATGCAATTAAACCATAACAAGTGAATGCATGAAAGCGCAGACTGGATTCACAAAGACACACACGTAATACAAATGGCTCAGTTTTGAAGCCCGGGAAGTTCAGTTTACCGGCACTGCCATGTTGTACGATATGAAGCCAGAGACCGCACAGTAAGGAAGCTGATGTGGCTCCTCCACTAAGCGTGTGAGAGTGACGTAATCTGTCCCTGATTCGTCCACAAAGTATTGCTGTATTGTCCAATTAACACAAGAAATTAGAAAATCGGCACATGGGGAGGCATTCAATGACTTAAAACACAGATTTGTAAAAAGAAATATTTGACTTTTTTTAGACAATTAAATCAGGGGATGATTAGGTGGCAGGTTGAAAGAGCCAGGTTGGGAATGTATCCAGGACAATAGGGAATCCCGTGCTCTTGCGAAGTGTGTCATGGAATCTTTAATGAGCACAGCAAGTCAGCGCCTCGTTTTAACGTCTCATCCGAAAGATGGCGTCTCCCACAGCACAGTGTCCCCACCACTGCCCTGCGGCATTGCGATTTATTTGATCAGAGGGAAGATCACCACCTAATGGCCCACCGACACCACTTCCAGCAGCAACTTAGTTTCTACTAAGCATTCAGACAGCAACTATTTGCTCAGACCAATGTATAAGTGTATAAGTAGTAATTCTGTTCAGAACCAAAACAAACTACATAGAACTATCAGTCATAGCATTATGGTCTCGGTTATATTTTTTTCAAACCTTACACCCATGTCCATTAGACCACTGCCATTCACTCTGATCACTGCTATTTGATGTTTCTTAACAGCTTTGAATATCCACTTAAAGGCAATCTTAAAAAATAAAAAATAAATTTGATATCACATGCTGTAATGTTGGTAGTGCTATGTTATGCAATTAATCATACTGAATTGCCATCTGTCATTTTTCTAAGGGTAATAAAAATATTTTCTATTCTGTTGCATTCTATAAAGTCTCACTGATGGTACAAAGTTTCTGGCTTCACCCAATACTCTTTATTAAAATGGTAATACACTCCATCAGCTATATCTGTAAACACAGGAGAGTGATTGCCTTGTGTTGCAGTGGAACATCTTTGATGAAATGCAACCTTATTTTAACTGAACTGTTGTCTCTGTAGATTCAGAGGAACCTCATTAATATGCACTGTGCTTCCTATTGCTTAAACAGCCCCCCCTCCCTGAGGAGGACTACCCCTCTGACAGCCAAGAGGAGCCTGGGACTTTGCCAACCTTCCAAAAAGACTACTCGTTCTCCCATCTGAAACGGACAGCGATCCCTCGGGCCAGCTTAGACACCAGCGCTCCGGCAGGATGGACGCGTTCGGTTGATCTGGATGGCCAGTGGGTGTACACATGCGAGAGCACACAGGAGCAGGTAAAGCAACCATCCAGCAAATGTGAATGAATTTAACCTGTTAATAGCAAGCACCTGTATCTTCAGTCTTGGTAGTCTCTCAGTTTTATCCAGACCTAGGTCAAATATGTCATTGTTTTGGATTCAAATAGGTTTCTGTGCTCGATTGACCTTACCTGGTGCAATTAAGCCAACTAAGGCCCCGTTTACACGACAACGGTGCCTGCCGAGAACGGCACACTTTTGTTGCGTTTTGGCCTTTCGTTTACATGACACCGTGTTTTGGAGGGCTGAAAACGTAAACTTTTGAAAACGGGTTCCAGAGTGGAATTATTTGAAAACGCCGTCCTTAAGGTTTCCGTGTAAATTGGTAAAATACAATTCTTGTGAAAACGGTGGGAGGAGTGAGGGGAGGAGGTGGGAGATGACATGAAACTGTGACATCACGGACCCTAATACACAAGAGCAAATCAGTCTAAACACAACAAGAGGATCAGAAGGCAGGGTGTACACTTTCTGGGAGTATTTCATAGGTTCCAATACACCGGACAAGCTCAGTAAAGCGTAGAAAAGTATTTCAGTCGAAAACAATTACATATTTGACCCAGGTCTGGTTTTACCTGCTTTGAGATGTGTTCCATCAACTGTGGAGTAAGTATATTTGATGTTTTGACATTTACCTTTCAGAATATGTGTGTGGTCTTTTGTGATGTGATAATGTGCACAACAGATGCATTTAGCATTCATTCCAGTACTGAGAAAAAGAGGTATTCAAAATCTCATTTCAGTTTAATGATTAACTTCCCTCAGGATTTTTTCTTCTGAAAGGTTAAATTAAGTTTGAAAATTCACATTGCCTCATTGTCTGTTGTAAAACTTCAATTTCAATTCCAGTTTATATGTTCACAATAAAAATCATTGTCATTTTGAAGGCTTATTATTATTAATGTGATTTCTGTGAATAGTTGTTTCTAATTTTTCTAATGTTTCATGCTCTCCAGGTAAATCCATTAGACTACAAACAATTTGCCCCTTAAATTGTACATACAGTATATGTAACTCTCATCCCTTTTTGCATATTGCGTCAGTGGATCAAATCTCTGGATGAAAGGGGACAGGCTTACTATTATTTGAGAGATGGATCCAGATCCCAGTGGACCTTACCTGAGGTAGAGTCGAGTCTTCCGTGCTTGTGTAGTCAGGGGAATAGGGAACTGGCTATTTGACTTGTGACAAATGTATGCAAAGTATTTGAAATACAGTGTGTGACAAAAAAACTTACTGAAGAAGAGTAATCTTACATTAATAATTAAGTGTCAATGAAAAGTTATTTGGGATTAAGTGGTCTACGCTAGTGACAGAGCCATTGAGTGTGATCTCAACTACTTAATGTCTACTGTGTAAATGTTTATAATGTTTCTACTACTCCACATGGTGCTCAGTGAGGCAATTGGGAGAAATAGCACAGCTTGTTCCTGTTCAAAGGTGGATCTCTATTCAAAAGCTAAAGGGCCTAAAGCCTGATTTTGGCGTAAATGTATTCATTTATTATTGTACATCTTCAGATTTCTGTAACTTCAAGCCAGCCAAGGGTAGGGAATGGAGTTGAACCAGATGGAGCATCAGTTATCAAGAATTGGAGGCATACCATGGGCCCAACGCAGATAACCGCGTGCCAAGACGAAGCAGTGAGTATCCACAGCAACTTACGAGGGGTTTCCCCAAATTTCCTCTGAAATGACATGAAGGAAGGAAGGAGAGCCAGGCTTTGCGTCTGAGCTGTGCGGTGAACACCATGTACAGTCTTTAAAGACCATCGGCCTCATGTCACTAGAGCTTACATTCCACTGCATTAATCAGTGTGGACCAGAGTGCTCAGTGTGAACAGCTGAGCCCCACTGCACACTGACACCCCCTCTCACCTCCAGGGCTGATGGCAACTTTTCCTGAACAGGAAACACCTGTGCAATTTATTATTAGATCACATATGCAAAGGAGCCGTGGGGGTAACATGCAAATGTGTAAGACCGAACACAATACACAATTTCTGCTCAAATTATGCTATTAATCATACTGAACTGTCATCTGTCCTTACGTAGTATGTGCAGGACACACTGTGTACATTTTTAAGGGTAATACAAATTATATTGTATTCTGTGAAGTCTCTCTGATGGTATTATGTTTCTGGCTTCATTCACCTCTCTTTATTAAACCCAGCATACCCATGCAAATAAGCCACAGGTGACATGCAAACGTGTAAGACTTAACACAATACTGGATTCTGCTCACACTCCAGTGGCTTTTTTCAGCACTTTTATTGTCTTTTTGGTAAAGATGTTACAATTCCTGCATTTCCATTTTTTAGCAGAGGTTTCTCCCAACTCACAGGAGGAACTTCTCGGACTATGGCAGTGATGCATCCAGCTCTCCCGAGCTGCAACACCAAGTAAGTCCATTTCTATCCTGCAAGACACAGGTACACACAATGTCAGATACCAAAATGTTCATATCTGTGAACTTGGGCCAATCGTGTCTCTGAAATTGCACAGAGTACAAAATGACACCGCTCTGTTTGTTTTTTTGTTTCTCCCTTGAAGGCAGATCGGTTCAAACGCCAAAGGAACCCCTCCAATCAGAGCTCAGAGTCTCAGCACCACAATGTGGGTCTTAGAGGTCTTGGGTCTAATAGCTGTGTACCAGGAAAATATGGGCTCTTGCTATTTCATTTTGCATTCAAGCTATGCCTACAAGTGACTTGTTTACTAACCCAAATGATGTCACCCAGTCTTGATGAATCTGGTCACACTTTGCAATGATTACTGGCTGCTAGGTGTTTAGAGGGTTTGGCGCTTCCTTGTTCTTTAGCTTGTCCATCCTTGTTTTAACCCTCTCTTAATTTGTGCAATTTGATTCAATTAACATGTTAAATACGTTATATGCATTGATATCCAGGCTATGTGTAAATACAGTATATGCTATGATATTCAGGCTATACATAATTATGATATATGCAGTGATATTCAGGCTATATGTAAATATGGTATATGCAGTGCTATTCAGGCTATGTGTATGTGTAAATACGGTATATTCTGTGTTATTCAGGCTATGTGTATGTGTAAATATGGTATATTCAGTGTTATTCAGGCTATGTGTATGTGTAAATATGGTCTATTCAGTGTTATTCAGGCTATGTGTATGTGTAAATATGGTATATTTAGTGTTATTCAGGATATGTGTAAATATGGTATAGTGTTATTCAGGCAGTGTTATTCAGGCTAAACAAACAGAACTATGTTAGTCACGTGACTGACTGCACACAGAGAGTAGAAACTAACTCCACTGTTATCTGACAACTCCCAGCCCAGCGCCCTACAACCAGAGCACTTCACTACAACTCATAGACAGCATACTAGAAGGAGGAAGTAGAATGCAGCTGAGCACACAACTCTAATTGCAGTTTTTTCACGATGGCAGCTTTAGGATTTAAGAGCTTGTGGTTTGTTTTAATGTCGTTAATAATTTGTTATCATTGTTTTGAAGCTGTAGTGTCAATCAAAAGACATAAATGAGACAGAGTGCAGCAGTTGCAACTCCTGAAACATGCTCTGTACTACACCCTTGTGTCCGCCTATGCAAATTGCAGTCCTTGTTCTTAAACTGAATGCATACAAAGCAGACTGCTGATATACTATTCTGTAAATACCACTATTCTGATAAACCATTATTGTGGGATTACCTGGAGAGCTAAAAGTGTGAGTGAGACAGCCAGAAGCACTATGGATAAATTCTAACCAATTGAGTCAAATTGTTTTGAGATTAACGATTGCTTTGCCTGACTGTCTTAAATTAACATAGAACTGTTCAGGTGCATGAAGTCTCTACTTTTTCTTTCTTTCTTCCTGTCTTTCTTTTTCTTTTTTCAGTGCATGCTAAACTAAAAAAAATGTATCTAAATGGAGCACATAGAAACCATCTCCACATCTGATTTTTTCTTTCAGACTCAGACTTTAGAAAAAGCCGGAATTCTAAACAAAACGAAGATCTGTGAGAATGGGAAAAGAGTCAGGTACTTGTGACTATTCAAGTGGCAATGCTGCTTAAATGTATAGAGCTATTCTGGTTAGAAGGAAATCCTTCCTGGAAAGTTTGACCAATAAAAGCCAAACTAAATCATACAATCTTCATGATATTCTATAAAATTAGGAAGAAGTGAATTTCAGTGTCTGCTTTTAGACAGACCTTTCATATACACTCTTTCCTTTCCTACATTTTTTAATGTAGGAAAAATTGGGCCCAGTCGTGGACAGTGCTCCATGGTGGAGTTCTGATATTTCACAAAGATCCAAAGTCTGCACCAGCAGGAAACTCGGTAAGAACTGAACACACCTGATAAACATGTCCTAAATAACTACGGTGGCTCATGCTTGGTGGGACTGTGCAGTGTGGGAAATCTACCTTGCTAGAGTAGCCTTGCTCACATTCTCAGGCATTGCATCACTCTTGGTCTCGGAATGCATTTCTTCATTCCTGTGCTAACTCGGGTTGACACCCTGAAGGCCTGTCAGTCTCACATCTGTTAATGTATGTGTAAAAAAGAATGTTATGTTTTAATGAAGCTCATGAATGTGACTCACATTTCCACTCACAAAACTAACACATATATAGTAAAAAATCTTTGGGAGAACATTAAACCATACTTAAACTTTTTTCTGGCTTTTGGAATATGCGGAAATTTGTGTGGTCAGTTGTTTGAAAGGCAGTCTTTACGTCCACAGAACAAGACTAATCAGATTGTCCCAGAATTCACACTTGAGCTACGGGGGGCAGTCATTGGCTGGGCCTCCAAAGATAAATCCAGCAAGAAGAATGTTCTAGAGGTATGAGGTCCTTGTCTTCTGTATTGTCAGCCTCTGGTGAAATATGAATGCCAAATGACATGGTTGCTGGTATCAATTTATTCCTTCAAAGATATGCATTGGAAAAGAAGGCATCAGCTGAGCTCATTTGTAATTAATAGCCCATTGTTACGTTGTGAACCAGTTGTTTTTAACTGAAGTGTTTTTTATAATTTTGCATTATATTGTGCCCTTAAATTTGACTTGTTTTCTATCTGTTTTCAGTTGAAAACACGAAGTGGAGCTGAATTCCTGATACAATATGACACTGAAAGCATCATCACCGACTGGCACAAAGTGATTGTGGATACCATACGACAGCTGGTGAGCTATGGGAACAAGGGGTACAGCATTCTGGATAGTTCCTGGTTTGGCCTTTGTGAATGTCATTATTTCTTCAACAATACAATTACACAGTAGAACAGGTTTTGGCACGGGTACCGACTGCTTTTTCTGTACCATTCACTTTATCACTTGTTAAATATTCAATGGAAAGGCCAATTAATCTAAGTGGCCCATTATGTGCCATGACGTAGGGGCACAATGTGCCGTATCAGGGCTTTTGTGCTGAAGATGGAGGGTTTCACACACCAGATTTCAATGTCTGTTTGCAAGTTTAAAATAAAAATTGTGACTTTCTTGTAGCATGTTGTATATTGGTCCTTTAGTACAATTAATAGTGTTCTTGATTTTGTTCACTTCCGTGTTGTAATTGTCATGCAGTTGAAGTCACACTTATGTTATGGTGTATGCTACAAATGAATAGTTCTGGCAATAATGCTGTAGTATTAATTGAGGTAGAAGTAGAATATAATAATATTAGTAACAGTAATAATAATAATAATAATAATAATAATAATAATAGTAATAATCATCATCATCATCATCACCATCATCAACAGCATATTATTATTACCATTACCATTACTATTACTATTTCATTTCTATTATTATTATTATTATTATTATTATTATTATGTGATTTAGTTTGCTCATTCAGGGCTTTGATTGGCTAATGTCATGGCCCGTGTACCTATCTCAGGAGCTGGAACACCACTCTGAGGAGGAGGATGGAGAGGGCAGTGAAAAGTCACTGGGCACTGAGGACAAAAAGAGGATCTGTAAGTACTGTTAGCAGCTTGGGCCTGAAATAATACAGTACTGTATGGAGTCTGTCTGTGACTGCTTTGAGTCCATTAGTTTCTATTAGGAATACAGGCAGGAAGAGACTCTAGATAAGTAGGCATGCAGAGTGAAATCCTGTTCACTGAGATTACATATCATAGCAAGTATGTCTAGCAAACATATCACAAATTCAGACTTGACCTCAGTTCATTAACTATCCTTGTGTGTTTTGTTATGATTATTGTGTGATTCTCAGTGAAAATCAGCAGTCATCATTTTGTGCCAACAGTCAATGAAACGGAACCATTTTTAAATGATGTGGCAACAAGGAACCACTTAGTTCTGTAAGCTTTTTTTTTTCAATTGAATCTCAGCAAAAAGCAGAAAGAGAAATTCAGAAAATACATACGAGGCAGAACTTGAGGAAGTTATTGAGTTGTGGCAGTTATTGAGATGTGCTCTGTCAACAAACTGCTTCCCATACAATTGATAGAAGTATAAGTGGAATGAGATGGCAGAGCAATACTAAAGAAACAATTGGTAACTATGTGTAGAATACTTGTATTATATTATTGGGTAACATCAGTGCATGACAGATAACACTGTATAGCTCCTAAATCGTTCCCAAGTCCTGATATAGTGACACAGCATGAAACTTGTGTGCTGTGTCATCTGTGACTATCTCACTCAGAAAACAGCTCACTAGTACTCCAAGATTAATTCACAATGTTCTGTTTTACAATTTCGGAACCATAATACGTTGTTGTGTTGAGTGCAACCTCACAAGGTGTTGCTTGATTGGCAGTTGATGGGCAGATCAGAAACTTGTTGATTGTGACTGGGCTGTGCCGCAGCCACCTTGCATGGGATAACTTTCTAGTCACATGACTAGAGCACTACCCACTAGTGCACCACACTGTTCTGTGCTTGTACTGCCCTCTAGATCAGGGATCTTTTAAAATAAATGACAGGCGAGTGAACTTTATATTTATAGAACAACATATGCATTTGTGGATATGATGACCAATGTGGAATATTTTCTTTGCATATGTAACTATGTCCAGATGTAACTAACTATGTATAGCTATTGTTTCACATTCTAAGTGAAGAATCAATACTTTGTTTTTGTTTGTTGTGTAAATACATTTTAGAACATGTAAAATCTGATGGAGAAATAAAACAGTACCCAATAAAATAACATTTTACTGCAGTCAATGTTAACATGAAAAAATGAGTGATTATACTTATCTATAGCACCAATATGTTTTGTGACACTGATCTGGAAATATTCATCTTAATATAATATTACTATTTTCTTTACCTCAATGGTAAAAGAGCAATGGTGGGTCTCTAGCCTCTAGACATGCTCTAGATCAGGGAGGAGCAAGGAGGGTTGTATCTGTTCTGGATTTCAGACCAACTCCAATAATTATTTATTTAGTCCAACCATTTACATGATCTATCATTTTTAGCCACATCCCGTAATATAAACAGAAGCTGATGAATGTTCTTGTCTTGTAGCATTTAATTGTGGTATAATTTACGAGTGAATCGGTCATGGTGCATTTGGCTTATTAGCTGACTGAGCCAGGGTAGCTGGTATCAGCAAACTCCCACACACACACCTGCCCTCCAGAACTGGAGTTGCCCATCCCTATAGAGGATGGCCCACAGGTTTAATCACCTCCAATCCCCTGTCTCTATCGCCCCCAGCCGTCAAGCAGAGTGCATCAGGCTCCAGCGCAGACTTGGAACAGAAGAAGGTACGCACCAAGTTTCTCCAGAAGTTCCTTCAGAAGCGGCCCACTCTGCAGTCCCTCAAGGAGAAGGGCTACATCCGAGGTAGGCCCACCTCCCTACTCCAGAGCTTTCTGCTTTCTGCTCTGCATGCTCTTATTACATGACTCTGTCTAATGGTGTATTGTTCATCTCCTCAGACAATGTGTTCGGTTGTCACTTGACCACACTGTGCGCCCAGGAGAAGACTAACGTCCCCGGCTTTGTAGAGAAGTGCATCAGAGCCGTGGAGAGAAGAGGTACACGGCTTACTGCTTACAGCACTATCGCTATTGCATGCTGCGCTTGAAAGAACTGTACCGATGTACATACCACAGACAATTTAGTACTTTTGTGTGGGGAGGACTCTGTATTACTCCTAGATACACACATATATACACTCACCGAGCACTTTACTTGGTATTTATTAGACTTTTTTTTTTTACTTCTACTGCTGTAGCCTATCCACTTAGAGTTATGATGCGTGTGTTCAGAGATGCTCTTCTGCATACCACTTGTGTGGTTATTTGCGTTACTGTCAGCTTCCTGTCAGCTGTGACCAGTCTCTCCTCTGATGTTTCTCATGAAAAAGGCGTTTCTGTCTGCAGAACTGCTGCTCCTGGATTTTTTTGTACCATCCTTTGCAAACTCTAGAGACTAATATGCGTGAAAATCCCAGATCAGCAGTTTCTGATATACGCAAACCATTCTGTCTGCCACCAACAATCATTCCACGGTCAAAGTCACTTAGATCATATTTTTTCCCCGTTCTGATGGTTGGTGTCAACATTAACTGAAGCTCCTGACCCGTATCCACATGATTGTATGGATTGCACTGCTGCCACACAATTGACTGATTAGATAACCGCATTAATAAGTAGGTGTTAGGTGTAATGAAGTATATGAGTGTATATGAGTGTATATTACCCCTTCATACATGCACTGTATCTTCAGTCATCTGCTAGTCAGCAGTTATAGCACTACGCAAACCTGCCACCCAGATTAGCACTGTCTCTACCAGGTTACATACTGTTGTAGACATGCTCAACAAAAAGAAAATACAAATACAGTTGAAGTCAGAATTTTACAGATTTCATTTTAGCAAACTATAGTGTTGGCAAATCTAATTTGTACATGACAAACATGTAATTTTTCCAATAATTGTTTACAGACAGATTATTTCACTTTTCATTCACAATTCCTCTGGGTCAGAAGTCTACATACACTAAGTTGACTGTGCCTTTAAATAGCTTGGAAAATTCCAGAAAATTATGTCATGGTTTAAAAAACTTCTGATGGGCTAATTGACATTATTTGAGTCAGTTGGAGGTGTACCTGTGGATGTATTTTAAGGTCTCAGTGCCTCTTTGCTTGACGTCATGGGAAAATCAAAAGAAATCAGTCCTCCACAAGTCTTCCTTGGTTCATCCATGGGAGCAATTTTCAAATGCCTGAAGGTACCAGGTTCATCTGTAGAAACAATAGCATACAAGTATAAACACCACGGGACCACGCAGCTGTCATACCGCTCAGGAAGGAGACATGTTCTGATGAACGTGCTTTGGTGCAAAACGTGCAAATCAACCCCAGAACAACAGCAAAGGACTTTGTGGAGATGCTGGAGGGAACAGATACAAAAGTTTCTATATCCACAGTAAAACAAGTCCTATATCAACATAACCTGAAAGGTGGCTCAGCAAAGAAGAAGCCAGTACTACGCCAAATACAGTCTGCAACTGCACATGGGGACAAAGATCTTACTTTTTATAGAAATATCCTCTGGTCTGATGAAACACAAATTGCACTGTTTGGCCGTAATGACCATCATTATGTTTGGAGGAAAAAGGATGATGCGTACAAGCCAAAGAACACCATCTCAACCATGAAGCACAGGGGTGGCAGCATGATGTTGTGGGGGTACTTTGCTGCAGGAGAGACTGGTGCACCTCATAAAATAGATGGCATCATGAGGAAGGAAATTGTGTGGATATATTGAAGCAACATCTCAAGATATAGGCCGGAAGTTAAAGATTCGACGCAAATGGCTTTCCAAATAGACAATGACCCAAAGCATACTTCCAAAGTTGTGGCAAAATGGCTTAAGGACAGCAAAGTCAAGGTATTGGAGTGGCCATCACAAAGTCCTGACCTCAATCCAATCAAAGATTTGTGGGCAGAACTGAAAAGGCATGTGCAAGCAAGGAGGCCTACAAACCTGACTCAGTTACACCAGTTAAGTCAGGAGGAATGGAAAATTCCAGCCACTTCTTGTGGAAGCTTGTGGAAGGCTATCTGGAACATTTGACCCAAGTTATCATAAAACTCTATTGTAGAGAAGATGGGTCATTATTTTAATATTAGTAGGGTTAAATACAAGTACTGGGACAGTTCAAATCGGTTGTTTTCTCTGTGCTTATCAAATTTGGAATTCAAATCAAATAATGCCTATCAGTCAAAATTCACAATGGCTGCAAATGCTATTTCATGTGGTTTTTCAAAAGCAGACATTGAAATATAATACACCAATGTCATTCAAAGAGTCAAGTCCCCATATTCAAAGTCACCAGAAGTATTGGGGCAATTTTAACTATCAACTGTCAAATTTCACAGGTTTACCATATTACTCTTATGAATTATATGTGGAAAGCTGTCAGGGCATGGGTTATATCCTTTGGAAGCCTTGGTACAACTTTGGAATCTACTTTATAAGCTAGAACATGCAAGACAAGAAAACTGAAGATGAGGGCTAAATAACTGTATATGATAACCATGAAAGTTATTGGGTGGATGAAGAAAAAAAATTATTATGGCTACTGCGTAATGCTTGTTTAAGTATAGTATGAAATGTCCTAAATAAGAAACTAACAACTAGTGGTGCATCTGCAGTATGGAAAATAGTTAGAATATGTGTCAGCAGGAACCACTTCTGGCAGGAGATTAAGTTTAGGGGTTGGGAAAATCAAGGAATAAATTGAATTTGCTAAAAAAAATACAAAAGATCAGTTGGATGGGTTTAGAAACATGTCTTAAGGACAGATGAGACAAAGATAAACCTTTGCCAGAGTGATAGAAGAGTGAGGAGAAAGAGGGGGAATGTTCTGGACCCTCAGCATACTTCTTCATGTGAAAAGAAGTAGTAGTTAGCTGAATGAGCTTAGAGGAGAGTGAGCGCTCTTCTGCACCCACCAATCAAAAGGCAGACAATCCAAATCCCTAAAAATGTTTTTTTTAAAACTGTCTATGCAAGTGCATTTTTATTAAGCAATTTATTTTTTAAAACAGGTGTGGATATTGATGGGATCTACAGAGTTAGTGGGAACCTTGCAGTCATTCAGAAACTGCGCTTCAAGGCAGACCAAGGTAAGGGTGTCTCCCTCTTCAGCAGATTTTAATGTTGCTCCTCCCAGCTGAACTTCACTTCTTTTGCTGACACAGCCTGTAATCTGTGAATTGTTGACGTACCCATAATGTTCTACCAAATGCAGAACATTATACTGTTATATAAGTAATACGTCCTGAGGCCTTCCCTCCAGCTTAACTAAAGAGGACGTACTGCCATTTCTTATATTGCAAGTATGCGAATGCTACAAAGGCAAAGTGGAAACATATTTTGTTCGTTTTAAAGTTCAGTTTTCACATTTAATCATGAACCTATTAATTTGTGTCTACAATAGTTTTGTTGCGGTGATACATATGTATCATTTTTCAAATAATTACTTTAAAGGTACAATACGTAATTTCGGACCTCTAACGGTCAAGAGAGGAATAGCAGCAACAAACCCCTTCAAACCACAACACTGTTTATCCCTCCCCGTTCTCTGTAAACGCGCTGACGTTGAAACGCTGTGGCAATTAGAACCAATTTTCTACCAATGAGCTTGAATTATTGTACAGTTATACAATGTTTTGGTACAGAGTGTCGGGCCATCAACTGTATATTTTGAATCCTGAATTTCAGGACTATAAACACTGACAGAGGGTGAGTCATCACGTCAGTGAGCCTTTGTAAATGATAGGAAGGGATTTACAATGGTCTTGTAACAATGTTTTAACACAACTTACCTATTGTACCTTTAATTTAGTTTCCTCAATGACATTTTTTATTCATATTATGATAATGCCAAAAACAAAATCAACATATTATAGCACGTGTATGTATTCAGTGTGTATTTTTAATGAGACTAATTGACAATCTGCATACTTGAGGATTAGTCCCTTTTCAGGGTCCAAGTGTTTAATTTGCTACATGCATCCTGTTTGCTTTAATTATCCTTCAGATGTGTCTAGAACCTGGAGTCCACCTGTGACTAATTTAATTGATTTGACATAGTTTAGAAAGGCACGCACCTGTGTATATAAGGTCCCACAATTCACACTGCATGTCAGGACAAAATAATTTCTAAAGCTTGGGGTGTTCACAGGAGCACAGTGGCCTCAATAATTGTGAAATGGAAGTAGTTTGGAACCACCAGGACTCTTCCAAGAGCTGGCCACCTGGCCAAACTGAGTAACCAGGCAAGAAGGGCTTTGGTCAGGGAGGTTACCAAGAACTAACAGTGCTTTGGAAATCCTCTGCAGAGATGGAAGGACGACCATGTCAGCAGCACTCCATCAATTATGCCTTTATGGTGGAGTGGCTAGGTAGAAGCCACTCCTGAGTAAAAAGCATATGACCGCCTGCTTGGAGTTTGCCAAACAGAATTTAAAGGATTCTGACCGCATGAGGAAAAAGATTCTCTGGTCTGATGAACAAACATTTGACTATTTGGGCAGAACTCAAAGCACTATATCTGGTGAACACTACTCATCACCTGGCTAATACCAGCCCTATGGTAATGGGGGTGCGTCTTAGAGACAGGGAGACTGAGATTGGGTCAGATTTGAGGGAAGGAAGAATGAAGCCAGATACAGAGACGTCCTTGAAGAGAACCTGCTCCAGAGAGCATACAACCTCAGACTGGGGTGATGGTTCACCTTTCAGCACGATAAGAACCCAAAGCTTACAGCCAAGACAACAATGGAGTGGCTTCAGGACAAGTCTCTGACTGTCCTTGAGTGGCCCAGCCAAAGCCCAGACTTAGACCCCTTAGAATATCTGTGGAGAGACCTGAAGATGGTAGTTCACAGATGCTTCCCATCCAATCTTACACAGCTTGTGAGGATCTGCCAGGAAGAATGGGATAAACTGCCAAAATTCAGGTGTGCTGAATTTCAGGAGGCTTACCCAAGAAGACTCAAAGCTGCAATTGCTGATGGGGCTTCTACAAAGTACAAAATTTAGGGTCTGAGTACTAGTGATGGCGAGATGATGAACTGTTGAAGCTTTCCAGCCAATGCGTTGGAAATGGATTCATTTCTCAAAGTTTCAATTACCCAATTAGGGGCGACATTGGCTCAGGCGGTAAGAGCAGTCGTCTGGCAATCAGAGGGTTGCCGGTTCGATCCCACCTTGGGTGTGTCAAAGTGTCCCTGAGCAAGACACCTCACCCATGAATGCTTCTGACAAGCTGGTTGGTGCCTTGCATGGCACCAATTACTATTAATGGGTGAATGGGTGAAGGAGAAGCATCAATTGTACAGCGCTTTGGATGAAGGCGCTATATAAATGCCAATCATTTACTATTTTTACCCGCTAGAGCCATCTGCTGGTGAAAATAATTTAAAGGAATCAAGGCTGTCATAATGACGCACCCCTGAGGTGTGAATCTTATTATGGTTTGTGTGGCAGTGAGTTACTCAGGCAATAGTGTTAAGAACACAAATTATAATAAATGATTGCAGACATATATTTAATCCCATATAAATCTACAATTGGATTTAGAGAGTGTAGCTGATTGCAGTTCAGTAGTGACATACAAATATTCAACTCCACCCTTGTTAATCCAGCAGGTGTGTGGTTTTTGGCAGTGTTGCATGGGGTAGTAGATTCGAATCCCATCCATATGATATAGCAGATCATGATAGCATCAGTTGTGCTAGTTAGGTAGTTGGTTGACTGCATGTGCTCGTGTAACTGGGTAAATCTTATTATTGATTTTTATTTTGAAAAAGGAGCTGCTCAACTGTATGAGGGCTGAGTCGGTTCCTTTTCTTTGAAAGAATCTCTCCCGCCTTTGAAAATATATGCTCACAGGGAATTGATGAGGCGGGGGTACACAAGAACCTCAATGCCAGCTGATACAAATTTGGATGCACAGTTTTGTGTCTTGACCAGTACTGAAGCGGGTCCTCTGATCTTGGGAGCTTTGGCTCTGCTATGTACTACTGCTATGCTATGTATCTCCACCATGGTGTCTGCAGTTACATTTTGTGTCCTCCAGGTCTGTAACACATTTGCATCTAAATGGCGGCAAAGGTTACCTAGGAGACATTTACAGGTTTTGTTAGTGGATGTAATAATTACGTCAACAAAATATTGTTGAACAAAAGAATTAAGAAAAATCCGCTTCTGAAGTTGACGGCTGTGGTTGTGATGATGATGATGATGATGATGATGATGATGATGATGATGCTGAGGGATCTGATGCCTTTATGATATTTGCACACTCAGATGTGAGTGAGTTTTATGGCTTAATTTGCTTTATTAGGGCTGAGACAGTTTTTCTCAAAGCAGACAAATATGATTTTGGCCCAGTTGGCCTGCCATCACTGTGTTGCACTGTTTTGCTACTGATGTCCTCACACACTGAGTGGTCTATCATTTTCAGGTCTGTCATTTTCATATAACTTGGAAGCTGGAAACTCTCTTCTCCACTGAGAATTTAACGGTTGTAATACATCCAGACACTCAACAATGCTCTTATACTCCTCAGCCGTTAGTGGGGGAACATCAGTGTGAAGAAATGCTATTGCTACTGGCTATTTTTCCAGTGTGTCTCTACCTCCTGGATCAGTTTCAACACAGGCTGCCTCATCTGTTGTTGGACCTGTATGAGCCTCTCCTTGGGGTTGAATAAAATAGACCTGCAGCTAGACCTACTGCTGTATGGGCCTGGGAGAACACTGAATAGCACAGTGTTGGCTGAAATGGCTGGACAGGACTGCTAGTTTTTGTACTTCAAGAGAAATGGGTATGTACGAAAGGGGACATGGGCCAGTTACACCACCACTGTACTGAGTGTCCTTCTGTTCCTCAGATGAACTGGACCTAGAGGACGGACAGTGGGAGGACATTCACGTCATCACCGGAGCTCTCAAGCTCTTCTTCAGAGAGCTTCCTGAGCCGCTCTTCCCCTTCAGTCACTTCAACAGCTTCCTTGCAGCCATCAGTGTGTACCCCCCCCTCCTCATTCCATCATTAATGCTCCTATGAGCTTGTGTTCTTTTTAGTTGTTTTATTGCATTTTGGAGCAATACGTGTCAACATGAAATCACAATACAGTTATATCCGGTAATGAAAAATACATATAGCCAAACATAAAAGCATATATATATATATATTTTTTTTTTAAAGATATTTTTTAGGCCTTTTTCAGCTTTATTGGACAGTATATAGTATAGAGAGACAGGAAGAATGGGAGCGAGAGAGAGGGGAAGACATGCGACAAATGTCGGGCGGTCGGATTCGAACCGCCGACGTCGCGGCTCGCAATGAGCATGCGGTCAGTGCTCTACAGGCTGCGCCACCGAGACACCACATAAAAACATATATTAATGTATATACGTACTCTCTGTACTCCTCTGTACTCCTCTGACTGCCATGTGACCTGTGCAGAAACTCCGCATCAGAACCCATCATGTTTTTGACTGGCTGGCACCCAAGCAGGTCACAGATCATGATCATGACTTTCATTTCTGTCGATTTCCTTCTTTCTTTCCTAGAAATCCCTGATGTCACAATTAAGGTGAACCAAATGCGTAAGCTGGTGAAGGCGATCCCTCAACCCAACCATGACACCATGGAACTCCTCTTTAGACATTTGCGCAAGTCAGTTGTACTTCTATTCTATTCTATATGGTACAATTACAATCACTCAATGTGGAAGTTGTTTTGTATTGATCATCATCCCAAATCTCTTCATATAAACAAATATCAGGCTTGCCAGTTGTCAAGCTCAAAGTCACCCTCAGCTCAAAGACAATGAACAGAGGTGGAAAGTCCATTGGTCAGAAAGTAAAAGCCCTGTGTTTCTCTCACGCATGAGCTCAGCCAACTGATTTCAATTAGTTCTACATCCCGGCTGAATTTTCTACCTCTGACAATCAAGTCCTGACTGTGCCATTGTCAACTTTGGCCTGGAATCCTGTGTTGTGATGCACAGGGAGGGAGGGTTTTAGTCAGCAGATTTTATCCCACAACAACTACTGTAAAAAGGAGTGCAGTACAAGATACGGGTCATGAAGCTGTGGAAAATCATTTCAACACTCCTCTGAGACTGATGTGAAAATATCCGCATTCTCTTACCCGATTCCTTTTTGGATATAGTTTCATAGACTCCCTTGATGTTAATGTAACCCTACTCCCCAGTTGAATTTTTGTTGCTAATTCTGACACTCATGCCCCTCCTGTCTCTTCCCTTAGGGTGATTGCGTGCGGTGAGAGCAATCGCATGTCGGTGCAGAATGTGGCCATTGTCTTTGGCCCCACATTGCTGAGGCCCGAGATGGAGACCGGCAACATTACCATGCACATGGTCTTCCAAAACCAGATCGTCGAGTTCATCCTAAACGAGTATGAGAAGATATTCCATGGCAGCTGAACCAGTAGCCTTTCACCAGGGCTACACTGACTGTCTGAACAAATCAAACACCATGCACTGTAGCTGGTTTCAAAGCAAAGGAAAAGTGATGCTTGGGCTCTCCCATACAAAATATTCACCTTTTATTTAATTTTTAGACTAAATTTCCTACCATTGTGAGCAGTACAGTCAATTGCTGCAGCCCCTACCTCACTATCTCTCTTTTTTGGGGGAAGGAATGAGCTTCACAAATTTCAAAAGTACAAGCAAACAATGTTGTGTTAATGAAAACAACCTCTTTTTTCCATTTGTAACTCTCTGAGATACCTTTCACACCACAGAGGGGGGATTCTTGCTGAATTAAAAGAACATTCAGTAGTCGGTCACCATAGTGCACAATTATCATTTGCTGTCTCCACTCAGTACATATCAACTAACCCTTAACTCTGTTCCAAACTTGCTTGGGCTGTGCAATTCTGAATAGGATGTCCATATTGTGTTAGTTTGGGAGACTTATGTGGCTATATATGTAGCAAACCATTAGTCATAAATAATAAATGACATTAGAATTGCCATTTTAGGGCCACCTTGCTAAAGGCAGATGATATGAGACTGGTGAGTCTCACTGATGCTTAACCTTATTATTCAACTTTTCTTGAGGTTTTCTTTTCTTAATGTGTTTTGGGTTATGTGATCTTTACATAACAAGACATTACAATTTAAAGAAAAAATGAATGATTTCTGAATTGAAGGCTTCTGTATAGTTTTTGTACAGTGTGTATAATGTTGATATACTGTAATGATACTTTGTTTCACTTCTGCAAACTTACCAGAGAAAGGGATGTACAAATGAAATAATACCAACATAGCCATATGAAAGAGAATTGCCTATAGAGTTTTAAAAAGTAAGAATTACAGTAACAAGGCTATGTGTGTTATTGGCACGGTTTTAGACTGTTACACGTCTTGGTTGTAAGATATGGTCCATATACTATATAACATACTTAGGAAATATTAAGGAAATACAGCTGTACAGTTGTTTTGTATTACTTTATTAGCATTATTATTTTTCATGGAAAAAAGTCAAGACCAATACTGTAAGCATGTGTCAAGAATGGAATTCAATGTGTGGGTTTTGCTATTGCACAAAAGAGCACAATTTAGTTTGTAAATTACAAAGAATGCATTTTTCCTTTTAATAAAATAACTTAATTTGATATTATTGGGCTTGTATATTGCTTTCCTAGGGATATTACTGTCAAATTGTCACCTCAAGCTTGCAAAGCAGTGCTCATCCGTATGTGCTACTTTTATTTAATCAGCCAACCTCTAAATTACTTTGTGAATTATTTAGTCAAAACAATATTGGAATTGGTTATATGTTTTTATATTTAAATCTTAACCCAGTGTAATTTGTTCTCACTAACGTTTACTTCGGCATCTTCAAATATCACAAGTAGTTGTTTATTTTCAGCAGCCTAGTACACTAGAAATATACCACAGCAGAAATATACCACTGGTTAACTGTGCTTACATCTAGCTACATTGGTCAGTCAGTAAATGGAATATTTCCGAATGTTTTCACATTTCTTGGTATTGTTTACATTTTCCCAAATATCTTTTTTGCAGAGAAAATAACTTTCAGAAATAAATTGCCCTAACCAGCAAACTAATAACATTGGCAACATGTTTTAACATCAATATAAATAAACAAATTAAGCATGAAATCATTCTACAACCAAAAAAATTAGATGGCTCCGTATCATCAGCAAAGGACTTAGCACACTCCCTGAATGACTTTGGCTTGGGAGAGGTCTATGCTGTGGATCAAAAGGCAATCTCATTGAAATATTCCTTCTGCAGTGGTTGCTGTCCATGAGGTGGGCCGTAGTGTAGTGGTTAAGGTCAATGACTGGGACATGCAAGGTCGGTGGTTCGATCCCCTGTGTAGCCACAATAAGTTCCACACAGCCATTATTGGCATTTGGCAGACACTCTAATCCAGAGCAATGTACAGTTGATTAGACTAAGCAGGAGATAATCCTCCCCTGAAGCAATGCAGGGTTAAGAGCCCAACAGCCGTACAGATCTTATTGTGGCTACACCAGGATTAGAACCACCGACCTTGCGTGTCCCAGTCAATTACCTTAACCACTACGCTACAGGCCACCCCAGGCCACCCTGTTATTACACAAATGTATCCTAATTGTAATCAAGTGTATAAGATAAAATCATGCCGGTTAAGTTGGATTTTTACATTGCATGAGACTGGACGATAAATGGATACAGACACCACTGTTGGTGGCATTAGTCCAATTTTGGCAATTTTGTCACTATGAAAGGGAAAGCATAGTGAATTAGTTTTTACGAATTGAAAACGCATTGTATTCAGCATATAGCTATGCATTTAAACCATGAAACACAGACTTAGAACCCAGAATTCAATACATACTATGCAAGAGGCAGACGGCTAAGGGGGTACTTCAAATGCATGGTGCACAAGAGGCTTATTTGGTTGAGCAACATTCAGAATGAGCATTGTATTTCAAAATAACATTTTGAGATATTTAACTCACCATGTCATTTGGCAAAAACAATTTTATGATGACGTATTTTGTCAATTACGGGTAAATGGTCAGGGTGTGTCCCAATAGGGAGGTAAAGCAGATGTATTGGGAACGATAATTCCGGTATACAATCCCAGCCAAAAGTTTTGTCGCATGAGTGAACAAAAGTGACAATTGCTAATTACCCAACTCTTAATTAGCTAATACAGTTAGGAAACAACACAATTAATCATAAGTGTCTAAAGTTTATTTAGATACTAGCAAAACTAAAATTTCATAGATGCTTATAAGGTTTATTGCTTGATAATGATGAACAAGCCAGTTTCAACCTGGACAAAGTCTTGTCGCAAATCAAATTATAATCAATACATTTTATCTTTCTCAAAAAGTAAATAAAATACCAAATGAAAAATCAGTCTAGTATTTCATCATGGACTATAAGTTAAGAAATTAATATCTTTTATGGGTTCCTTTGGCCTGCAGAACAGTTGCCATCCGGTTTGGCAGAGAGTCGTAGAGCTTGTTGATCAAGTCATCAGGGATGGCATGGAACGCCACCTTGCAGGCATCCCAAAGCTCCTCCAAGTTCTTCGGCTTGGTCCTCCAAGATTCCTCCAAGTTCTTCCCCAGATATGCTCAATAATATTCATATCTGGAGACTGTGCTGGCCATCCCTGAAGGACCTTGATCTTCTTCCCCCCTGAGGTATGGCAAGGAGCTCCATCCTGTTGACAAATCTGACACCTCTTGTAGTTGGGAATGTACTGGGAGGCAAGAATCTGTTGATATTTGGAACTCTCAATGTTACCATCCACCTTACAGATCTCCCTGGCACCTCCGTATTGGATGTAACCCCAAACCATAATCTTTCCACCTCCAAATTTGACTGTCTTCTGGGTGAACCGTGGGTCCAGACGGGCCCCAGAGGGTCGTCGACAATATTGGCGGTGCTTGGGATGGAGCTCAACTGACGATTCATCTGAAAAATCCATTTTTCGCCACTTTTCTGCTGTCCAACCTTCCGTCAGGCTGTGGGCCATGGCGTACGCAACACGGTTTCTTAGCTGTCTCTTGTTTAGCGCTGGTTTCTGGGCAGCAATACGACCGTGGAGACCATTGAGAGCAAGAATCCGACGTACAGTTCTTGACAAAACAGGTGTTGCTGGCATCCACTCCTCCTGGAGCTGTGAGGCGGTTGACATGGGGCTGGCTTTTGACAGTCGGACCAGCAAGCTGTCGTCTCAAGCAGTTGTCTTGCACGGTCTGCCCGACCTGGGTCTTTCATGGACGTCGCCAGTCTCTTGGCAGCGCTTGCGAATCCTCTCCACCTGCCGTTTAGACACATTGAAGATGTCTGCAACTTCAGCAGGAGACTTGGATTTGAGATTCTTGATGATCAGCACTTTGGTTTCTGGTTTGATATTGGGCATGTTGACAGAAGCAATGTTGAGCATGAACTTGATGGCTTAAAGTGTCAAATTTCTGCTTTTATAACTCAAAGTTACCTACAGCTAACTAATCAAGCCCCTTAGGTTGGCCATTGCGACAAGACTTTTGTCCGGCCAAAACTGGCCTGTTGATCATTATCAAGCCGTAACATTTAGTAACAATTTTGAAATGTCATTTTGCTAGCTTCGAATAAACTTTAGACACTTATGATTAATTTGTGTTGTTTCCTAACTTTATTAGCTAATTAAGAGTTGGGTAATTAGCAATTGTCACTTTTGTCCACTCATGCGACAAAACTTTTGGCCGGGACTGTACCGCTCCCTATGAAATAGAGCAAAAGTTAAATATAAGTAAACATCATAATGTAACATTGAAGTCTGGATACAGAATAAGATGGGATTTTAGTTTAAAAAGTCATGTTCCCATTATGCTTCCCTTTCATAATTTCCACAATTGTGCCATCCTAATGCCACTCTCAGGTGTGTCTGTATTCATTTATCGTCTCGATTAAACTTGACGCATAAACTTGATTACACATAGGATACATTTGTGTAATCAGTAGCCTATCGATGCCAACCTGCAACCGAAGTCAAGCGCAATTGGGGGGAAAAAACCATGGCCGCGAATGTGTTGGTACATCCCGTCAGACTGGTCATCCCAGGATAGATAACGTAATCTTTGTTACACACATCTGACCGTACACTTGTAACTACTATTATTTTTTTGCGCATGATCTGGGCCTTGTAATTTTGTGTTTGTAGTTTGTAGAACGATTTAATGTTTCACTTGCTTATATGAAGTTGTTGTTGTTGCCGTCTATGATGAAATCCGCTAGCATACTAGTTAGCAGTATACCGGAAATGCCATTCAGCGGGACTTCCAATTACCTCCCTATGGATGCACCCATCGAGATATACACTCACCAAGCACTTTATTAGGAACATTTTTACTGCTTATTCATGTGAATATCTAATCAGCCAATTGTGTGGCATAAGGGCAATGCATACAATCATGTAGATACGGGCCAGGAGCTTCAGTTAATGTTCACATCAACCATCAGAATTGGGAAAAAATGTGATCTAAGTGACTTTAACTGTGGAGGGATTGTTGGTGGCAGACAGGGTGGTTTGAGTATCTCAGAAACTGCTGATCTCCTGGGATTTTCTCACACACACTAGTCTCTAGTCTCTTTTACAAAGAATGCTGAAAAAATGAGGTGAGGTGAATGGCCAGACTGGTCAAAGCTGACAGGAATGTGACAGTAACGCAAATAACCACACATTATGTGGTATGCAGAAGAGCATCTCTGAACACACAACGCATCATAATAAGTCTAATAAATGCCTAATAAAGTGCTCAATGTTTATCTATATAACTGGAGACAGTGTCCCCTTTCCAGAGTATGTCACAAAAATCACCAGTCTTGTCGTTTCGTCATTCTGGGACCAATATTCACAAAAAATTTTGGTAAAGCAAACACGCTATTCAAATGAATCCTGAAAATGTTATTAAAATCTGATTGTTTTTATAAAAAAGATTAGTGACAATTTTTTGCATTTTCCTAAGACTTTTTTTTGCTATTCTACAAACTTTACAGCAGTGTACAGTTTCTCACCTAATTAGAACACATCCTACTTTTAAAGGACGAGTGCCTTTTCCAAAAAGTGGGTTTTCATATGCTATGGTTGTTATTAAAATTGATATTTTCAGAAACAAGGCATCATTGAAAATGAACAGTGAAAAGTTAGTCGGTCTGTTAACCAGTGACTCTATAATGTAAGACATGATGCAACTGCAAGCCATGCGACACACGGAAATATAAAGTCACAACAGCAAATAATTTAGCGGCTCTGCTGCCTACTGACATTGAGGAATGTGAATGGCGGTGTTTTTTTTCCATGTCATTTAACCATGGTAACATTAAACATGTAAAGTCAATGTTGGAATATATCAATCATTTGTGAAAACTGAAAATTGTTTTATTTATATGATTTATACGATGTGGTCTAGCTAGCTAATGTAATGCTAACTGGAATTCTGGAAAAGTTAAAAATGTCCAGATTTTGTTTACAGGAAGGTAATCTAGTCTAGATCTACAGTGGTTGCCCTGACCAATGATATCTATGATAACTATTAATGACGAATATAATTTGTATTTTACAATTTAAAAAGAAAAGAGAACCATACGTATTTTAACACTGTTGCCTATCACATGCATAATGGCCCTTACACATAGTTTTTGGGCTGAATTAGCTATATAGCTCGTAAGCCAGCTAACAAGACTGAATTACAGTCAGAAGCTAGGCTAGCTATCGAGCTGTATAGCTAGGCAGTTATCTAGGCAGTAGAACAGTTGTAGCTGGCTAAGTGAACTCACTTTTCCGAACAAACATTATTTGGTTTGGACCCAAAATGCACGACTCAGAAACAATGATGTAGTTAAGTCCCATCAGGGCTTTATTCAGGGGAAATCCAGAGAGCGTAGTCAAAAAACCAAAGCGCAGTACCGAGGGAGAAGGCAGTCTCGTAATCGGTACACATAACTCAAAAACTATAAATTGTTACCAAATGAAAGGGGTTATATATTTACTCTATATACCCATATCTTTAATATTCTACATAGTCCTTGGGCTAAACCATTTTTCAGTACCATCTGGGTGGGCAAATTCTAGATGTGATTTTTTTAGTCCTATACATCCCTAGATTATGTTTTGATGTGATAGACCTTTTGGTTTGGCAGCTTATTAGTGGTTATCACCTCCTAAAGGTATGGACTGCTTTTGTTCAAAACCGGAGTTTTGCCAAAAAAAGTCCCCTGCCATATTTTGCTCCCCTCGCATGATTCGCTTGTAGGTCGGGCTGTGGGGGTGCTAGAGACTTGAGCCTGTGGTTATTGTTATGTGCCTGAGTCTCCTGAATATGTAGAGATCAACCCCGAGTCGATCAGACCTTCCTAGGCCGAGCTTTTGGTCACTTTTCCGCACCTACCCCCTACCGGTGAATGCCTCATTTTTGCGGTTTTCCAGAGGTATTGTGCGGTAGGTGCGGGAAAGTTCCCGACTCGGGGTTGGTCTCTACGTGTTCAGGAGACTCAGTCGCATAAAGAACATGTCTCTATTAACCACAGCCCAATCACAGCCCGAGCTACGAGCAAATAACGCGAAGGGGAGCAAAATATAGCAGGGGACTTTTTTTGGGTCCACCAGAAAAGTTAAAAAGGGTAAAACATTTTACCTAATAGATATCACCATGAAACTTCCTCAGTTGGTTACTTACATAAAGACTATTATTTTCTGTATTCAAAGTTTTCTGAATTTTTATATTTAAATATGCAAATGATGCATTATCTACTTAAAATATGTGTTAATTTGCATATCTTTCCAGAATAGAAATCTAAAAAAAAAAAATCTAAAAGTAATCTAAGCAAGCCCCCCTGTACAAACCTTTAGAATATGGATAATAACACATACAATACATAAACCCTTTTTGAAGGTTTTGTTTATGTCCAGGTTTCAGTTCAGTGAGTGAGTCTAGTGGCTGGTGACCATAGGCAGATGCCTTGCCTTGTTGGTAAGTAATTTGTTCAAAGTACTTAAAACAAATAAAGTGTGTGTTTACCCCCTCAAATGAATTAATTTATCTCCAGCCAGATCCATATTTAGAGGTAAGTTACCTTAGGTAACTTTAGCTAGCAAGCTAGTTTAGAGTTAGCGGTAATGTATAGCTAGCTAGTTAGCTGGCTAGTTCATAACGGGGTCATTCCTATGTTCCCCGGGTCCTATGTTCCCCTGTTTCCCGAAAAAGGGTCCTATGTTCCCTGGTTTCCTGAAAAAGGGTCCTATGTTCCCCTGTTTCCCCGGGAAAGACTGCCATCCTAGGTTTGGGAAATTTGCACGCAGCTGAACCGCTGGATTTCCTAATCCTAGGATGGCAGGGGAAAGACTGCCGCCGTGGACTACCATGTATGTCGTGATAAAATCATCCAGTCTGATAGATAATGCATCATTTGCATATTTAAACATAAAAATTCAGAAAACTTTTAATAAAAAAAAAAAAAAAGTCTTTATGTAAGTACGCTGAGCTATGGTAACTTTCCCGCACCTACCGCACAATACCTCCGGAAAACCGCAAAAATGAGGCATTCACCGGTAGGGGGTAGGTGCGGAAAAGTGACCATAGCTCGGCCTAGGAAGGTCTGATCGACTCAGGGTTGATCTCTACATGTTGATCCTCACAAGGTGGAAGCTGGCTGGACTCGACCTCTCCACGTCTGGTGCAGAAAAGTTGGTACCGAAGAAGGCGTCTTGGTATGTCCTGTCTGACTTCAACTGTTTGAGGGTGCCCACTTTCCCACGTCCTGCAAACGCGCTGACAGTGTCACAGCCAGTGAATGCGTGCATGCCAATCAAGGCACCAGCAACACTATCGCCAAGCGATTGGCATAGTTTTGTGATGTCCAGGAATTTTGTCCTGTTCTGTGTGCCACATTTTTGGTACACTCTGCATGGGATGTCCTTGCTCAAACCCAGAGTCAACACCAGAACATCTGTGTCGTCAGCCGTGATGATCACCGCCTTGTAGCCAGACTCTGCTGCATGGAGAGCATGCAATTGCATGCGGGTGTGAGCTTCTTCCTGAGAGGATTTGAGCTGTGTTACCTCCTTCCACTGGGTCTTGCTGATTTTGAAGCAGACTTCTTCACAGGTAACATATAGGGTCTTGTCTTGTAGTTTATTTCTGTGATTGGGTCCTTTCCATTCCTCAACCAAGAACTTTATCAGACTGGATGATTTTATCACGACATACATGGTAGTCCACGGCGGCAGTCTTTCCCCTGCCATCCTAGGATTAGGAAATCCAGCGGTTCAGCTGCGTGCAAATTTCCCAAACCTAGGATGGCAGTCTTTCCCGGGGAAACAGGGGAACATAGGACCCTTTTTCAGGAAACCAGGGAACATAGGACCCTTTTTCGGGAAACAGGGGAACATAGGACCCGGGGAACATAGGAATGACCCCGTTATGAACTAGCCAGCTAACTAGCTAGCTATACATTACCGCTAACTCTAAACTAGCTTGCTAGCTAAAGTTACCTAAGGTAACTTACCTCTAAATATGGATCTGGCTGGAGATAAATTAATTCATTTGAGGGGGTAAACACACACTTTATTTGTTTTAAGTACTTTAAACAAATTACTTACCAACAAGGCAAGGCATCTGCCTATGGTCACCAGCCACTAGACTCACTCACTGAACTGAAACCTGGACATAAACAAAACCTTCAAAAAGGGTTTATGTATTGTATGTGTTATTATCCATATTCTAAAGGTTTGTACAGGGGGGCTTGCTTAGATTACTTTTAGATTTTTTTTTTTAGATTTCTATTCTGGAAAGATATGCAAATTAACACATATTTTAAGTAGATAATGCATCATTTGCATATTTAAATATAAAAATTCAGAAAACTTTTAATACAAAAAATAATAGTCTTTATGTAAGTAACCAACTGAGGAAGTTTCATGGTGATATCTATTAGGTAAAATGTTTTACCCTTTTTAACTTTTCTGGTGGAGCCAAAAAAAGTCCCCTGCTATATTTTGCTCCCCTTCGCGTTATTTGCTCGTAGCTCGGGCTGTGGTTGGGCTGTGGTTGATAGAGACATGTTCTTTATGCGACTGAGTCTCCTGAACACGTAGAGACCAACCCCGAGTCGATCAGAGCTTCCTACGCTGAGCTATGGTAACTTTCCCGCACCTACCGCACAATACCTCTGGAAAACCGCAAAAATGAGGCATTCACCGGTAGGGGGTAGGTGCGGAAAAGTGACCAAAAGCTCAGCCTAGGAAGGTCTGATCGACTCGGGGTTGATCTCTACATATTCAGGAGACTCAGACCACAGCCCGACCTACAAGCGAATCATGCGAAGGGGAGCAAAATATGGCAGGGGACTTTTTTTGGCAAAACTCCGGTTTTGAACAAAAGCAGTCCATACCTTTAGGAGGTGATAACCACTAATAAGCTGCCAAACCAAAAGGTCTATCATATCAAAACATAATCTAGGGATGTATAGGACTAAAAAAATCACATCTAGAATTTGCCCACCCAGATGGTACCAAATCGTCCAATTTTGGGGTTTGGCCCAAGGACTAACAGTCCTTTCTGTGAAATCCTGTTCCGAGCAATTGTTGCTGTGTTTCTAGTGTGGGGTGGCCATACGTTGCTATTGACTGTCAATTCACAAGCAGCTCATTTGCATAGCTGATAACTCAAAAACTATAAATTGTTTCAAAATGAAAGGGGGTATACATTTGTTAGCTGGACCCTTATCTTTAATATTCTACTGTCCTTTCTGTGAAATCCTGTTCCGAGCAATTGTTGCTGTGTTTCTAGTGTGGGGAGGCCATACGTTGCCATAGACTGTCAATTGCCACCCAGCTCATTTGCATAGCTCATAACTCAAAAACTAGAAATTGTTTCAAAATGAAAGGGGGTATACATTTGTTAGCTGGACCCATATCTTTAATATTCTATAGTCCTTTCTGTGAAATCCTGTTCCGAGCAATTGTTGCTGTGTTTCTAGTGTGGGGTGGCCATACGTTGCCATAGACTGTCAATTGCCACCCAGCTCATTTGCATAGCTCATAACTCAAAAACTATAAATTGTTTCTAAATGAAAGGGGGTATACATTTGTTAGTTGGACCCATATCTTTAATATTCTACAGTCCTTTCTGCAAAATCCTGTTCCGAGCAATTGTTGCTGTGTTTCTAGTGTGGGGAGGCCATACGTTGCCATAGACTGTCAATTGCCACCCAGCTCATTTGCATAGCTCATAACTCAAAAACTATAAATTGTTTCAAAATGAAAGGGGATATATATTTGTTAGCTGGACCCATATCTTTAATATTCTACAGTCCTTTCTGCGAAATCCTGTTCCGAGCAATTGTTGCTGTGTTTCTAGTGTGGGGAGGCCATACATTGCTATTGACTGTCAATTCACAAGCTGCTCATTATAGACCTATATACCCAGGGATAAACCCAAACCATGCAACTTTAGAATGAAATTAAAGTCAAATCAACTTTATTTGTGTTGCACATTTCACGCTATATTTGTCAGTACATGCTTTAGAGCAGTGCTTCTCAACCAGGAATTTATTAATTGATTTATTTAATTTAGGGCATTTTTGGTGGTATGATTGGTTCAGTTATTAAATTAGTTGTTTCAGTTTCTGGTTACAACAAAAACCTTCCGGCAAGACTAGAGTTGAGAAACACAGCTTTAGCGCAAGCCCCAGCCTTTCCCCCCACAAAAGCAAGCCTAGGGCAACAGTGGCAAGGAAAAACTTCCAAGGTGGAGAAGTAAGAAACCTTGGGAGGAACCAGACTTAAGTGGGGGGCCCATTCTCCTCTGGCTGGCTTACGGGTGACAATGATGGTCAGATAAAACAATTAACAATTAATTATGAACAATTTGTTCATGTGATGGGTTTTGAATGTGTGTGAGTGTGAGTGTGTGGGTGCAGATGAAGGAGGTGGCGGTCCTGGGGCAGTATGTGGGGGGTGTCTCAGCGCTGCAGTATGATTGTGATGAAGACAAGGGGGAAAAAAATGACAATATGGCAGTAAGTAGGGACACAAATGGGACTTGGAAACAAACCGAGGCCTTAATTGTAAGGAGGATTTACTGTTGGGCTAATTCTAATGAGTATTTAATTTTAAGTTAAGTCATCCAGGACAACCTTTCGCATTTTACTTGGACTGCAATTTAACTGATTACTATCAAGTATTATACTTTTTGAAAACACAAACGTAAAGTCCAAAGCTGCTCCCATCTAACTGACCTGGAAAGGAAGGTCATTGGTGAGCATATTCAAAAACAAAATTTACTGGATGTAGTTTTCCTGTAATGCCAAAATACTGTAAAGATAAATAGAGTGAGAGACGGTCAAGAACTGCTAATAAAGATGAGTTGTGGTGCTTCAGTGAATCCATTAATATTGCTTTTAAAAATATTTTTCCCTCTAAT
Organism: Conger conger; assembly: GCF_963514075.1. NCBI lineage: Eukaryota > Metazoa > Chordata > Actinopteri > Anguilliformes > Congridae > Conger > Conger conger. The sequence goes on from NC_083761.1 coordinate 42,204,902, forward strand.
ATCCTGCAATGTTCCATTGTAATATGAATCATGGTCCAATGTAACAAATCTAAATTCACTGGAACAAGGACAAATTTAAATCTCCACCAATTTCTTTTTAAATTTGGTAAATTTGGCAAGACCTCAATTGTCTTGCAGTACAAACTATACAGTTCCTGGCTAACAAATAGTTGCAGTAGAGGGGACTGCAAGAATTATTTTTTCGGGTACTGTTCTGATTAAAAATGACAGGTATGTGTTTATAATGGAATCATTTAGCCAATTTTTTCCAGGATTTCACAGAAAGGACTGTAGAATATTAAAGATATGGGTATATAGAGTAAATGTATACCCCCTTTCATTTTGAAATAATTTATAGTTTTTGAGTTATCAGCTATGCAAATGAGCTGCTTGTGAATTGACAGTCAATAGCAATGTATTACATTATTGGCAGTCTATGGCAATGTATGGCCTCCCCACACTAGAAACACAGCAACAATTGCTCGGAACAGGATTTTGCAGAAAGGACTGTAGAATATTAAAGATATGGGTCCAGCTAACAAATGTATACCCCCTTTCATTTTGAAACAATTCATAGTTTTTGAGTTATCAGCTATGCAAATGAGCTGGGTGGCAATTGACAGTCTATGGCAACGTATGGCCTCCCCACACTAGAAACACAGCAACAATTGCTCGGAACAGGATTTTGCAGAAAGGACTGTAGAATATTAAAGATATGGGTCCAGCTAACAAATGTATACCCCCTTTCATTTTGAAACAATTCATAGTTTTTGAGTTATCAGCTATGCAAATGAGTTGGGTGGCAATTGACAGTCTATAGCAATGTATGGCCTCCCCACACTAGAAACACAGCAACAATTGCTCGGAACAGGATTTCGCAGAAAGGACTGTAGAATATTAAAGATATGGGTCCAAGTAACAAATGTATACCCCCTTTCATTTTGACACAATTTATAGTTTTTGAGTTATCAGCTATGCAAATGAGCTGGGTGGCAATTGACAGTCTATGGCAACGTATGGCCTCCCCACACTAGAAACACAGCAACAATTGCTCGGAACAGGATTTCACAGAAAGGACTGTTTAATATTAAAGATAAGGGTCCAGCTAACAAATGTATACCCCCTTTCATTTCGAAACAATTCATAGTTTTTGAGTTATGAGCTATGCAAATGAGTTGGGTGGCAACTGACAGTCTATGGCAATGCATGCCCATACCACACCTGACAGACAGCAACAACAGGTGGCAAACAGATTTTATTGAAATTTGTGCACAATTTTATATTCTCTGCAAATACATCACAATCATATCCAACTGTATTAATTTAACAATTAAAATTGACAAAATTACAGTTCATAAATAATTTTATTCACCGAACTTTTATTTTGATAAATGCGAACCGGACGTCTCCAATTGTGGCCAGCAACATTTGCCAACTTCACGCAGCTAGCGAGTTCCTAGCGCGTACAAAGGAGAAGAGAACGCAACAGTAATGTTAACAAAGACAGAAAGATAGCGATAAAGTTAAAATTAAATATTGAATTGTTTTAGCACCCGCCGAAGAGGCACAAGGTCAGTGTTCATGAAATAATACACGGTTAACATGTGTTAATGTCTTTTGAAATGATTTTGGACTGTAATAAGACCTTTCTTACATGTGCTAAGTTCATAAACCACGTAATGGTACCGAATGTTATGGGCTAGGTAGTTAATGCATTGTGTTTGTGATCTGCCTATAGCTCTTACGGTGGTTTATTGGTTGACAACGGAAGGATTTCAATAAATCAAGAAAACCATCAGTTTCGGTCTTGGCCATTTGTCGGTGGGGATGCTACACAAGACATGAAACTGAGCTTCATATGCAGGTGAAGACAGGTGTAGACAATTAGCTTGAGAGCAGCAAGAGAATGGAAATCAGGTGTGGAGGATTGACAAGTTAAGGAGGTAATTCGCAATCGTTAGTAATAAACCTATCCTGCCCTAGCATTAGTAAATTAGTAAATGACATGCACAAGAAACGTAAGGTAACGTGAACACATGATTAGAATGTTAGTATTACCCAATCCTGATCTAGCATTAGTAGATTAGTAAGTAGACATGGGAAATTGAAACAATTAGGGCGTGAGTGACAGAAAGGGAGAGAGAGAAAGCAGGAATGCAAGATTTGCAGAAAGACATGAAAAAGTATGCTAATCAATGACCAGTACAACGTAACATGAAACATAAATTGTGACATAACAAGTTTGCGAAATATGACAATAAACTAAATAACATGACATGGTGAGACTAACAATTAAATCGTAACAACTAAATATGAAACATAACATGACATGAAACATAAAAACGTGGTGATACTATATTAACATAATACGTGACATGACACTAACATAACCAAGCCAATAACTAAACATAAAACACGACATGACAAACATGAAACGTGACAATTATGTGGCACTCGACTCGCACATGAGTAATTATTGCTGGCTAACCACAATGTCTGGCTGAAATCATAGAGTCAATGAATGTTGTGCACTGTCAGTGTCAGCCATTATGCGATATCGTAGGTGGATAGCGTTTTTAAGGTAATAATATATCGTTGAAAAGCAAGACAAACAAAGCAAAAACACAATGGGCTTCATTTATCAAACGTGAGCTGTACGAAATTGACCGTGAATCTTTTGGAAATGCACAAATAATGTTGGATTCATCAAAGTTTTCGGATGTCACTTTTTTCGTGGGAGCCGAATGAACTTCAAGAGTGGTCTCAGCTGTTCGTATTGTGCGTGGAAATGAAAGGCAAGGTTATAAAGCGTGTTTTGTGCGTTTATTATTCCATAAATGTATATTTTATTTTGATTTTGAGTGGCAACATTATTTTAATTATATTTTAATAATATTATAATTATTCATATAATATAAAAACGACAGGATTAAAATGGGTAATGTTTCATTCTGGTAATCCTGATTAAGTGGAGTTTAATATAAATTCCATAAAACACTTAAAAATGTTGCTATATATAGCCTGCTTAGACCGTTGTTTATATGTCTGGCCTCCCTTTACATTACATGTACATTTATTGCCTTAGCCTATTAGAAGATTTGGAGATTTGGGGCGTGGCGTAGCCTACTTCGGAAAGAGCGCATATTGAAAGACCGAGCTGATTTCTTTGGTGAGGCTCACAGAAGAAACAAAAAACATACGCTTAATTTGTTAATGAGTTTTAATTTTGCCTCGCGAGGTTGACGTGAGCAGTCAATATGACGTGAACACAGCATTAGACTCTTTTTACATTACATGTATTTCTTTCATAGAACATTAAAGCATGGCTTACTTCGTCAGGTTTGGCACATCGCTTTATGTTTCTCCACCAGGACAATCTCCTTAGATAGTCCGTCTTTGAACAGAATAAGCAACGAACAGTAACGGTGATTCAAGTTCAAGTTTATTATAAGAAAACATCATGGCATAAAAAAAATCAGATCCCAATCTTCATTTGCCTTGGGGTCAGTTTGATATGCATATGCCTTCCTGAAAACTGTGCAAGAATCCATGCTGCCACCTGTCATTTTCTTCATACCAGCAGACTCACTTAGGGAAGAACCTTTTTTTGCTTTGGCCTTTTCTTCCTTTTTGCTCTTTGACTTGCTTATGTAGTCAAAGTGCTCTTCACATGTTAAGTTGTAGCTGGGTGGCCTTGCCAGGTTTCTTTTCCCCCTCTCCCTTGTGGGGATAGCCACAAGGTCACAGAACCTTAAAGCTCCAAGCACGGCCTCAGAGGTCGAGGGCTGCTTGTTGTGGTGGTCAGACTGGCAGGTCAAAACTACTTCCTCCACTATACCCATCCGCTCTTCCATGAATGAAATCTCTTGTGGGGACATGGTTACATCACATTCAGTCACCTCATATTTTTCTGCCTGCTCCTCTCTCTGTGGTCAGGTTTAGAGGGAAAACATGACAGGGAACTGCATCCAAAATAACAGGAAACATCCCTGTGGCTCTGAAACCTATGGAAGAGTAATAACCATAATGTGATTACATGTAAGAAAGTGGGAACGCTGTAACAAAATGAACTACAACTTCTGAATTGTAAATATCTCCCTTTGCTCCCAATCATTTTAGGGATAAATTTAGAAAACAGTCAAACCTGATTGGGCAATTTCAGTGGCGGCTGTCTTTTCCCATGCTGGTGTGTACAACGAGAAGAGCTGCTTGGGTAGCATCTTTCCCTCTGATGTTCTCATCATATTCCATCCCAGTTCCAGCCAGTGGTGCTTCAAGCTCGTAAACAGATATTTGTCTGCCGGCTGAAGAGCATGGGTGGTGTGGGGAGGATAGCTCACTACATGCCCCCCCCCCCTCTCTCTCTCTCTCTCTCTCTCTCTTTCTCCCCCTTTCCTGGCTGTCCAGGTTCCATCTTTTCTGTAATTTGTTTAATATATGAGCTACCACTGCAATTGTATGTACATATTTATATGTTTATTCATTTTATTAACAACTTAATGACAATTCATTACTTTTTGAGTATCTTTATTCATTAAATGGTTGCTCTGTGTTGTTTCTTTTTAAAAATTGATTTACTAGCAGTGTTCCACTATATCTAACACTGTCAGGTTGAGTCGGACAGTACTGCAAATCTAATATGTTCAGCGGATACGTTGATAAATTAGTCTTATATAGGCTTATATATTTGCTAACTAGCTAAAACGTGAAATGTCTTATAATTGACATTGGCCGAGTTTCCCGATAAAGAACGTTCTTAAGAGATAAGAAGGCCCTTAAGAACGCTCCGGACCCTTCTTACAAAGCCTTCTTACGAAAGATCATCTTAGGCTAAGAAGGTGTTTCGGGAAACGCGTTTGCTTCTTAAGAAGGTCCTTAAGAACTTTCTTAGCTTAAGAACGTTCTTAACGCGGCCATTAACGTTATTTGTAACGAACGAGTAGGTTACATTAGGTCAACAGCATTCTTCTAAACCCGTCTTCTGTAAAATATTCGGATATAAATGTGTAGGGGGGATGTGTTGTAGAGGCTTACTCAGTGAAAATGTGTTCTTTACATGTCCCACACATAAAATAAGCAGTTTCATGTAGTTTCAACATTTTCTTAAGAAAAATAGGTTTAATATCTCTGGAGTAATGTTTTAAGAACTGGCTATATATGTTTGTTAATGGTTTTGTGGCTATATGCTGCAGCGCGTATCCTACGTGATGACGCTGTTAGATTGCAAAAGACGTCTGCTGTCCGAATTCACTGTTTATTTAGTAAACTATATAGCGTATTATATGGACATTCACTAGTTCGGGATTAGTAATGAGTGAATATTGAGCCTCAGAAAAAAAACCGGTCGCTGGACAGTAATTAGTTCAGTGTCAGGTCGAAAGTACGGTCCAGAATAATTTAATTTGGCCAGGGTGAATTCTTAGTTTTCAATGGACTTCAATGGGGAAATTACATTTTTGGCACCTGAGGTTTACAAAACGGCAATACCTCGAGTAACCACTGCAACAGTTCCCCTCATTGCGCCTGCGCATTGCGAACGTGATAGGTTGTCGTAGCCATTCTTTTCCCCCAGGTTCAGTGGCGCTAGCTTGGTGGATTATTCGCACATAGCTGGCAAAAATGGCGGACAAGGGATTGAAAGGAGAACCACACGCAGAATTCGCGAGGAGAATTGATCCGGCGAAGGAGCCACTGACCGCTCAAGAAATACACTTTATCCGGAAGGTGGAACTTGAGCACTGGAAGAAGAACGTACAGAAGCTAAGGGGCCGCAATGTGGTTACGGGCCTGGCTATTGGGGCGCTTGTGATGGGAATTTGTATCCTTCTCAAGTTCATTTCATAACACCAGCTAACAGCTTATTCTAACCACATAGCTGGCTAAGCCACACGTGCTTTTCTTTTCGTTTAGCTCAGGGGTTCCCAAACCTCTCGTCGAGTAACGTTGCCAGCCCAGGTAACGTTATTTAATGTGTTCCACCTCAATGACAACTGATACAAACAATCAAGCCCTTTATTAGTTGTATCGGATATGGATGGGGGGCACTCGAGGACAGGTGTGGGAACCACTGATGTAAATTAGCTACTTAGCCGACTCTGCGTTGACCAGCGTGTCAACTGTACATGCGAAACTCCGACAGTGCTAATGTGCTATCTCGCTAATGTACACCGACTAATTAATCTGATTTATGTTACACAAATACTTCGCTACTTAGACCAATTCATTAAGCTGAACACTCGTGTTTTTGCCGATGTGTATGAAACTAGCTGCGTGTCATTGTAGCCACCATCTTGTCAAAGTTAACGAACATTAGCTTAGCGGGCTAAACCAAAAACATTTCTTAGCTACTTAACGTTAGCCGACTAACTTACCTCATGCTCAGTTGTCTGGGTAAGTTAGCTTGTCACTTGTTACTTGTTCAGCCAGCAGGTTTGGCTGGTTTTTGGTGATCATATTGTACGTTTTATTTACATGCTGTTCAAAGCCGATGGTTAGCTAACGTTACATCTGAAAGGTTGATGTTGGCCTTGACTGACCTCTGCGCTCAGATGGCTACACATTTTATTCAGTGTCACAAGAGAAGATCATGGATGAGCTGGATGAAGAGGCGAAGCTAGCCAGGACAAGGGTGCCAAAAACGGCAGCTAACTGAGGACTGCGTGCCATTTATATATTTTGCACTGACAGAAATTAACTGATGCTGAAGTGAGTGGCGCCGAATGCCCCTCTGCCCCTGCTAGCAAGGATGCCAGATGTCTACTTAATTGGCGCGACGACTAAGTTACATGCCTTTATTTTGTCCAAATAATTTGTGAAAACATGATTTTACTTTACAACTGAAATGTAATGTGTTATTCTGGATAGGTTGAACATGACATACATTTACAACTCTTCTACCAAGTCCCACTCAGTCTCTAATGAGCGTACTATTTGCACTCCCTGTGTACCGGTATGCATGTATGTGTTATCAAGGCCCATAAGAATCATTGGAATTCCCCGCTTAAATGAGTAACACATTAAGGACATTTAGAGTTGGACAGTAATGTAAATGTCGTGTCACGTAATGGAAAGCATGTTCAAGATCTCTTAAGTTGGTGGCTTTGAATTGGTTTTAAATTGAATCACAAGTTAACCGACTGGTGTAGGGAAATTTTACCCGTTATAATAACGTGTAATATATAAATGTTGAATTGTAAATAATTGTTTGATTCCTTTATCAAATAAATGGATTTCAAAAGTAATTTCACATCACAAATGTAGCACACGTCGGGAGATTACCGTTATATTTAGAATTTTATTATCTTTATTTACAAATATGATTGTGGAGGCAATATAAATCAAATTTAAGAGGGTAAAAAAGAAAAGGCACAGATACAGCTTGGCAGTACAACAGCTTTGTGTTTCCTAGCAACAAAGCTGACAGAAATCATACCTTCACAAATTAAAGTTGATTATCACATTTCTATTTCTAAATATATTTTTGTGGTCTGCTTCTTTAAATACAATCTATAATACTCCACATTTCCTACATTCTTTGCCAGTATGCATACTGTAAGGCAATAGTTATGCATTCACAGCTTTGATTTTTTTTTTTTTTTTTGCAATGAGTATATTCAAGCATGTTGGTGGATATAGGCACACAGACTGATTACTAAGAGGGAGCCTGCATCCACTCAAGTTACATCACTATTTACAGTTAACACCCTGCCTCTTGCATACAGATAGACAAAACAGCAGGTAAAGTGCAATGCCTCATTGATGAAACGCTTAAAATTTGATTAATGTATTTTGATAGACTATGTTACAACAATATTGCAGGCAAATGCTTTGCATGGACAAAAATGACTTTTGAGAAACACAACATGATTGTGAGTAGCACCCCATTATGCTTTGGTAACAATATTAAGTTAATGCTCCTGCTGTAGATGTTTACGCTGCATGACCAACCAATGGCAGACTTCCATCATATTTTAATAGCCATATCACTTCAAGAAGCCGGGAAAGATGGGCAGTGAAAGACAGACACTTGCATTCTGTACCGTCTTGTTCTTGTAACATCGCCACTTTATTTTTCACTTTCCTCTTTAATGTCTAATTGCCACCCTACAGAGCAACACCAGGCATTCAATAGGCAGTTAACATTTTAGATGCTCTGAATAACATGTGCATTGGGGCCTTCTTAAATTTGGTTTCTTTGCATGTTCACAGTTATTTGTGTCCAATTCAACATGGGAATATTCTTAGTGTTGAGGTAATCTGGAGGTTTTTACACATTTTCTTAGTATTATGATTTATCTTGAATCACTCTGCATGGCTAGTGCAGGTCACCAGCCTTAGTGTATGAGACCAGTGTTACAGAATTAAACCTAAAACGCAAAGTTCAACTAAATCTGTCCAGGTATTATAGTTCTGTACGGATCATAGACTGTATAAAAATAGGTACGGACACTTGAAACATTTTGTTAAGATGTGGGACAGAGCTTGTTTTGACTTGGTTTAACCCCATCCCAGTACATCTTTTAAAGAAATGTTTGAAATTCAGGCTCTAAGATTTCCTCAGTTTGTAAAATATTTGTGTTGCATTTAATTTTATCTGGCAGTAAGATTTAAAAAAATGACCAACCCTCATTGAAATTATAACTATACTTATGTTTGCCATGTATGCAATAACATACAAAATCTGATTTGCCAAACTGCATTTGGAATATTGTCATCATGTTCATCATGCACAGGTGATTTTGTAATGAGGTTGGTATTTTTTATGTGTGCAGAGCTGATGTATGAACCTGTGCTATGTAAATGTCTTCGGTCTTGCAGTGTTTTGACAAAGGCAAATTGCATTTTATGGTATGTCGTACATGATATATGAGAGATTAACCACAAATGCATGGTTGAGTTTAAAATAATGCAAAGCATTCAAATGAATTGCCACTCAAAATTCAAGACTGATGAATAATTATATAATGAATAATAATAAGCATTAACAGACAAAGGCGGATAAACTGCACATTTTGGGAAATGAGGAGTGTGCGTATCATAATTCAATCAGTAAAAATGCATCCAAACCTGATTCTGAATATATACAGTATGTAATACTTTCAAAGTGCAAGCCAGCTGACGTAACCTTCATATCTTAAAAAACTACTTTGCTACAATGTATGAATAGATTGTACAATTAATTAGTGGAACTGTTATATTTGCCTTTCCTTTACAGTTTTAATTGTTTTTGATACCAATGTTTGTTAAAACATAACCAACATTATGTTTTATATAATATATACATTCTACTATCTCTATGTACAAGCTTTACATGGATTACAGCACTAATGACACTAGTGACCGCACTAATAATGATTGATAAAATAATATCAATCATCATGATTAGATGTCCGAATTTGGAAGATTTAGTTCTGGAGCACAGTGTCTCAGCTGTGGATGTTAGAATCGCACCTTGTGTGACATTGTAATACAATCACAGATTTTGATTGAGCTCTTTTTGCAATTCTGCAGTCATTTAAGCAAATGGCTTAATGACAATTCTTATGAGAATAGATACATAATACATATTTTGGTATTTTATTTATTTTAGGCAACAATAAAATAATTTAATTTCTCAGAGTAGAAGGCCTGTACTGCTCAAGCAACAATATTTCTTGATTGATTCCGAAAGATTACTGCCTTCCCTGCATTGCTACAATGGTGGAAAGCAAGCAGAAATGCAAAGAAAAGAATTACACCCAAGCAGCAGATCTCTGTGGAGGGCAGTGCTGTACATCATCACAGCCAGGGGGTGTTCTGATTGAATCCACCAGACTCATTTTCAAAAGTGCAAAAGAACCAGGCAGATGAGAGACTACCATCGTGTAGCCATTGGGGCAGAATCCAACATATTTTCTCACTGCCCAGATTGACAGCAGCTGCTCTAGCACTGTAGAAAGCACTTCTCCCCCACCCCACTGCTTTCATCATCAATGCTACTAACGCAGAGGTGCGTTCTGGCAGAAATCTGTGAAGGAACACCGAAGCACTTTGGAAAGTGGCAGCCATTGTATTCACACTTAAAAGGGTGCGACAGAAAACATCTCCACACTCAAGAATCGTTTTTTTCATACAAGGACTTTGGACTTTTGTGACCATTGCGTGTAAAGGAAAGCCATAAGCGCTGGTGTATGGCGAGGAATCAGGAGTGTTTCTCTGAGGAATGGGAGCGGTCCAAAGGAGCGACAGTCCCGGGCCCTTGGCTGCTCGATATGGAGACGGCCTCCCCTTGTGCTAATGGGGGAAGCGCACTGTCCTCTGCTCTTCAGGGGGCCGGGCGAAGAGGCTGTCTGTGATGTCACTTCCTCTAGAAGGGTGGGGTAAGGCTGTGGCAGTCAGGCTTCAGATGAGGTAGGCCAGAGAAAGACACTCCCTATTGGGAGTCTCACTAGGAGGGGGCAGAGAAAGGAAATGAGACCCAATGCAAAACAAAGGACAAGAACCCCCATATGTTTTACTTATAAATGTGACAACATGAAGCATATCATTGTATTTCATCATCTCTATTACTTCCAACAGCAACAATGATTAAAATATTTCAAATGATCACACACATACACACAAACGCATATATACATACTGATGTCCATATGATCTGATGGTTGATGTGAACATTAACTGAAGCTCCTGACCCATATCTACGTGATTCTATACATTGCACTGCTGGTCAAGAATGCAATTTTGTTTCTTCATGTCGTGATAACAACACTTTCAAACTTTGAGTCATGTTTTGTATTTGGTTGCATATCCTTTGCATGCCGTGACTTCCTGATGTCTGTGACTCATCAACATTATTAGAGTCTGGATATTTTATTTTCAGGTTGTCCTACACGCGATACTAAAACTCTTTGCATTTGCATGGATCTCTATGGTAATTGGGGGGGGGGGGGGGGGGTGAGACTAGATTCAGCTGTAAATTATGCTGGTACAGTATGGAACACATTTGTTGGCTTAATGGCTTTAAGTAACTGAAACCACTGTTGCTGTCAGATATGCAGTATATACTACAAGAATTGTTGTAATTACATGTTTTACATAATGGCCAACATTACATGTACCACTATAATCTTCTCTGAATATGTGCAGTCCAGTTCAGCTGTGCAGTCAATACATCCAAGGAGTGCAGTTCATGCGCAGCTGGCTTAGAGAGGGGTCCCCGCCTTGCCTGGGCAATGCTGCTGCCAAGTATGTGAAGCCCTGCTGGGCTGCCAGTTACAGTCACTGCCATTCTCAGTCAGGGTCAGGATTAGATACCAAACAATGGGGCATGTCACCAAATCAAGAACACTGTTTTCAACATTCACCCCATGGCCCATTACAAGCTAATAAACATACTATTTCATACATTTCAGAGCATTTCAGGGCAGCCTGTAGCCTAGTGGCTCAGGTACATGAAGGTTCAAGTCCCGGTGTAGCTACGATAAGTTTCGTCCAGCTGTGGGACCCTTGATCAAGGCCGTTAACCCCACACTGCTCCGGGGGGGATTGCCGTCTGTGTAGTCTAATCAACTGTCAGACACTTTGGGCAAAAGCGTCAACTAAATAACTATTATTTATATAGTATCGATGTCCTGTACCATCTCAGCAGTGGCAAAACCCAGGGCCTCACCATTATGCTGTAGTCCGCTGCAAACGTTACCCCTTTGCTGGGCCGGTCCTGGGAGCCACTGCTGCTGCTACTGAATGAGTTCTTCCTCATGATGCCTGTGAGATGGGGGGTTCACATTAAGAACAGAACTGTACATGACATTATGATGTAACTGGGCCAACACCCAGTCAGTGTAAATGTGCACACAAAGTGATTTGAGTTTTTGGTTACAGTACTGGCCTGGGGGCGGGGGAGTGTTAAGGTACGTACATGGATAATGACGGAGCCTGCAGTCCGTATTCTGCGTTCATTTCGTCTGTATTTGTGCATAGGCAGTGTAGCCAATAGTTCCAGCAGGAGACGACCATGAAGAACACCAGAACTTCACAAATACGAATGAAAAGAATTCTCTGTCCTCATGTTGCCATGTTTTTAATGGTCTCACAGACCACCAGCATCTACAACGCTGCCTCCACTTTTTTTTGCGTCTTTCTTAAGTGGTCCATTATTATGACCTCCTCCACCATCGGCATGTTTGTTGTTATCAGTTGGAAACTTTTGACGCTGCCCTCTAGTGGATGTATTGCTTCCATGTATAGCAGTGGTTCCCGAACCACTTCCTGGATCCAGGAATTTGATGTGTTCTACCTCAAGCACACCTGATGCAACTAATCAAGTTCTATCAGGTGTGCTGGCAAATCTAAAAACTGCAATTTTTTGTTTTTTTTACTTTAAGCTGTCTAACCATTTAAAACATTCTTGTTACATTATTTAGACATGAAATAACTAGATGTATAGGACGCATGGAAGTATGAGGCCAGTGACGGTTACAACGTTTGAAACGGACGTATCTATTTGCGTACATAAAGGGAGTATAAATGAGCCTTTACCTGTAGGCGGCAAGATTTCTAATCTCTGCAGGCTGTTCCGGCGGGAGGGGGGGAAGCCCCCACTTTTGGACACGCGGCGCTGTCGGCAGGACAGCATGGCGGCGGGGGAGACGATGCCTGGGGGCGGAGCCTTCCCAATCTTTTCGTACAGCTCCTCGATCTCCCTCTTCTGGGTGGCCTGCAGGGTCTGCACCTCCGACAGGTGTCTGAGGCGAGGAGAGGAGGAGAAATGGAGGGAAGAGAGAGAGACACTTTAAACTACACCGAGGGGGTGAGCTCGAACAGGAATAGACTAAAGGCCCACACAGTATTCAGTTGTTTTTCAACAAAAATGATGTGGATGGCAACTAAGTTTCTTGGTGGGTCTTGCACTGGTATCTTGGTAACCAGGGCAACAACTTTGCATAGCCCACTGAACTCTATGATACTGTGCCTTTGTTACTCTTGCAGTTCGCATAAGCCTACTGTGGCAATGTCAATTACATCTGAGGTTGTTAGGCATGGATTATTTGGTGAAACCAAACCAAATAGCTAGTTTGCTTTTATAAGGTTACGTTATCGATTACATTAGCTAACTAGTTTGCTTTCCTAAGGACGTTATAGTTGTACTTTTATCTTAAGCTAGCTAGCTAGAAAAAAATATTATTGGATACTTACCTTACCTTAGCTTTAGGTCATAGTTGATATACTAAGTTAGCTAGTTTCAGAAATGATGAACACATATCATGGAGGTAGCTATGTGTGGAAAGTGGGAGCATGGTCTGTCAATCATAGGTAAATGACAGTTCTCATTACCATGGCCAGGCAGTTTTGGTGAACTTTTATAGTGGGAAATCTAGGTTTAGAAAAATAAGTTTTAGAATACATTTAATTTTAAATAATTTGTAAAAAATATCCATTTGTTTTATTGTTGCCTAAAAACAACTGGCAAGTGTCACATTCAACCAGCATGTTACTCCTTTAAGGTAAAATCTTCCGGACGGAGGGCGTGGAGAGGCGTACCTCTCCCGGAGTTCCTGCAGCTCTTCCCACATGTCGTCATCCTCGCTCTCCGTGTCGTCGCTGCTCAGGTAGGAGCTGCGGGTGTAGGTCATCCACAGGTGGTGCAGGGGGGCGTTGCTGTACTGGGGGCTCTCGGGCCCGCCCTCGCACAGCTGTCCATCAGGCTCCTGCACCATCACCGATAGGCCGCTATCCGCCGACGTGCCCATCAGACTGAGGTCGCGCTCCCATCGGCCCGGCTTCTCCCCTTCCTCCTGGTCCTGGTCCTCCTCTTCTTCCTGCTGATTCCTGGCCGTCTCCCACGAGGGCTGGCCCTCAGGGTCCTGTGCTGCCCCCCCGGGGGACTGTTGGGGGAAGGGGGCGGAGTGAGAAGTGCTGGTACTGCTCTCAGACTCCGCGGGCCCCTCCGTGCTGCTCTCCGTCTCGACGTCCCCGAATGAAGTGGGCGAGCTGGCGATGGCCGGGGGTGAGGCTGGGGCCGGGATCGCCTCGCTGGGGGTTACCTGGAATCGGCCGACTGTGACCGTGGGTTTGTCCTTGGCGACAGCTAGGGGCAAGAGCAAGCAATTGTGAGAGGTCTTTCTTTAACATTTCTGCTTTAGTTACACAAACAACTTTATATTCAGAACATAGTTTATGGCTAAGCGATTCCAGTTTAGAAAAACATTTAATGGGTTAAAAATGTAAATAAAAACTTTTTTTACCCTCATTAGATAATAGTGATTAAAAATAAAAATCATTCTGAAAATTATATACAATTTTCATTTACAATCATATGATGACATCAAGTCTAAATATTTCTACCCCTTAACCAGTAAATATTCAAGGTGAGATCTCAGAAAGTATGCAGTGCTCGGGAAAAACATTTACTATTATTTATTAGATAAAAATTGCATTTTCTGTAGTACGGGCCAATGTGTTCAAGTCTCTTACACAAAACTTGCAGAGAAAATGCTGAGAAGTGATCCAATCTGGAAAATTCCGTTCTAGTACATGACACCAGGCTGTGTTCTGAACTCAATTAATTTAAATTCTGCATTTTTACTACAAGAAATCTGTGTCACTAGACTAAAATTGTTACCCAGTGTCATTGACCCATATGTGTCTAATCAAATAATCTTAGAACAAAAAAATACAAAAGAATTGTAGAACAGCGTCCAGTTTGTGCACAGAAACACAGTAGAAATACAGCAGTACCAGTTCTGGCCACTAGATAGCAGACACTTCCAGAGGCAGGTCTCTGTCACTAAATAAATAAAACCCTCAGCAAATGAAATTGGCTAAAGCCTGCAGCTCCTGTGCAGTGTAAATACCAAGCGTCTGCGTCTGTTGTGAGCAGGATGCTCTGTAACAGTTGTGTGTAAACACAGGCAGAGGGGAATTATGGGAAAGGACCTGCAGTATTCAAGACCTTGTCCAAGCAGTGTTCAAGGCTAATAGAGCCTTCATATGTACAGTACGGGCACAACTTGAAGGTACATTACACAGACACGTTGTTATGCAATCCTACCACTGGCGCAGCTAACAGCCAACAGTAGTCAAACACCCATGTGGGCTGAACAGAAAAAAATAATTATCCAAAATAACAGGGACATTTGCTGTCCACAAAGTTGTCTTAAGGGCTTTCCTGTACCGAGTACATAACGTAACTTATGTAAGGGCCGAGTGTTTGTTTTTTTATGTCCCCTCCTTCCTTCAAAGTGAGGCAGTGGCAGGCTTTGAGTAGGAACATGTGAGAGTAAATCTTACCTTCACAAACAGGAGAGAGTCTGACCTTGGGGGCACCGTCGGCTCCCTCAGGCACTGACGGGGGAGACAGAGACCTCGGGCTGGCCGAGGACACCTTGCGGGGACAAATCACAGTTTGTGTTACTTTCTCCTCTGGCCTGCCTACTGCTGAACAGGCTGGCGCAGGTTTCCTGTGAGGCGGGCTGGCATATGTGATGCTCACCGTGCTCTGAGGACTGTCCGGAGGCGAGGTGGAGGTGGCGGAGGAGGAGCTTGTGCTGTCAGGCCGGCCCTGGGACAGATCCGTGAAGGCCGGCACGCTGTAAATCTGGGGAGTTGGCTGGGGTGAGCAAGGGGAGCTGGTACTGGTTTGGACGTACTGTGAGGGGGATTCGACGGGGAACGTGGGCTCGGGGATTCTGGTAGGGGTCATGTTCATCTGCAGGATGCTGGGGATTCCCGGGTACATGGGCGCAAAACTGCCTTCTTGCACCACAGAGTGCGATTCGGCCCTCTGGTAGAAGTCCGGCTGGCCTGCCATTGCCCCCTGGTGGTGGGAGGACTCGCCCGGTGTCACCTGGTAATTGGGACCGAAGGGGTAACCGAGCTGGGGGAGGATGTGGGGGGAAATGGGAGAGTGGAAGCCGGCTAGCACGGGGGGCAGACCGGGCGTCATAGGGCTGGCCAGGGTGGTGGTGGGTATGAAGGACTGAGCCATGCTCATGGCCATGGACAGCACATTGGCCAGCGAGAACAGAGGCTGCGACTGGGGCGGCCACATGCCGGGGTGCTGGGGAGGAGGGGACATGGGGCCGCCCTCGCTGCCCGGGCTCAACGCCTCCCCCTGGTGGCCGGGGGACCCGAAAGTTGGCGAGGAAAAGCTGGAGCTGCTCGAGCCGCAGCTCAGAGGTGGGTGAGAGGGAGCAGGGTTGGCGGAGGTCGGTGTCCCTGCGTATGGGAAAGGGAAGCTGGTGGTGGTCATGTAAGGGGTTGACTGGTACTGCGGCAGATGGGCCACCTGACCGTGGGGCACCATGTGCTCAGGAGCGGAGACTGACGAGTACAGAGAGGTGGGCTTGTAGAAAGGGTGGGAAGACCCTGAAAGAGAAAGAACAGCACTTTCTTGAAGTATGGATACATTTTCCAACCCTGTTCCTCTACCAAACCAGGGCTACTCGACTCCTTGTCCTGGGGGCTGCAGTGTCTGCAGATATTTGCTCCTACCATGCGCTACACCACCTGATTTCACTAATTATGTTACCTGCTTGGTTCAGGAAGAAAGCAAAATCAGGTGGTGTAGCGCACGGTAGGAGAAAATACCTGCAGACACTGCAGCCCCCAGGACCAGGAGTTGAGTAGTATTGATTTAAACCCTAATTGGGCACATGTCATGAGCAGCTCCACATGATCTCTAGCTGTTGATTGAGGAGTGCTTTGTTAGGGCTGGACTGAAAAACTTCAGGATGGTAGACCTCCAGGAACAGGGTTGGGCAGACGGGGATCACAGGATTTCTCAGCAGGAAGTTTAGAGGAATGATTAATGTGCAGCCCGTTACCAAACAAAGGCCAAGATGAACTAGAGCATGAACCCATGGGGGGAAGCATCCATCATATCATCACAACACAAGTAGCACCAGCACGTCTACAGACAGGTCTGTTTTAATTCGCTGGAAGAGCATCGCAGGGGAATTACGTCACCCCGCTTTGTCTCTCGCGGAGCCAGTCTGGATCGTCTCGTCACTCCTTTTTCTAAAGTGACACGAAACATTTTAAACGAAAATCCCTCATGACCTGCAAGGAGATTGGTTTCCATGGCAAACAGAGACTTTTTAAAAATCTTTGCTGGCAAATATGAATGCTGTTCATAAGAGATTGCAACCGTGGATGATGTCATTACATAACATATGACTAAATGGGCAGCTGCAAGCCAAGCGTGGCTCGGATTCAGACTGCTGGAAGCTAGGGGAAGGGCCATGGATTGGACGTGGATTTAAAAATTGCATCTATTGTCAAATTGCTGTTTTAATGTTCTACACTCAATCACTTGAAAGCTGTTCATCAGTAAATGCCAATGGAACAGAGGTAAGCCTAGCCTACACAAGACACTTAAATAATGGCCATACAGTCACAACATAACACACCTCCTGCTGGAGTGAAAGGGCTACTTTCATTTAAATTCATGATGGAATTATTATCTCAGTGGCACCTAATAAACATTTGTTTATGATCAAGCAGCGAGTTCCCAAAGGTCCCTGTGAAACACAGTGTTCTACTCTGAGCAAAACACCAGCGGTGGTAGAGGAGGGTGGGGCCTTCTTATAGTCGCTTAATCATTGGCCGTGTGCGCCGTGCTTTTTAACTGCCCCTGCCTGCTTTTATTTAGGTTTCGAGGAGGCTTTCTTGGAAAGAGGGCGGTCTTAAAAGCTGGCAACCAGATGCTATGGAGGATTACAGCATTGAGGAAACTCTGGCTTCATAGTGATAGCATTCAGACCTTAAAAGCACCCTTCAGATGAGGTAATTACCCAGGAGGTCTTGCGGCGCAGCAGGCACAGACCGGGGCTTTGAGGTGCTGTAGAGCTTGCTGGCGCTCGGTTAAGTGCTAAGACAATATTCCCGAGAGTGGGGGACGGGCAGGCCCAGCATAAGGGGTTTTTAACACTCTGCCAAAGGCCCACAGACTGCCACCTTTGTGTGGCCCCCGCCACTCAGGAGCCGTAGCCGGGGACGCGGAGAACAGACAGCGCCCAGGTCCCTGGGCGTGAGGGGAGGTGCGGCAGGTGGGGACGTGTGAATCGTACCTGGGGTGCTGTGAAAGGACTGAGAACGCAACATGGGCTGGCTAGGTGAGGTCACGTCTGTGCTAAAGAAGAAGTCTCCGTTCGGCGCCTGGGGGGAGCCCAGGTTCACCGGACTGGGGCTGGCCATGCCGAAATCTGCAGAGGGGTGTAGAAGAACAGGGTCACTCAGCAAATGCGCAGATGCCCGAGGATTCACGTCCATGGTTCAGGAATCACAGGCTCTCCACCTGAGCCTAGCCATTACTTCAAATACACAAACATATCCCCCGGGACATTTCCAGGTCTGCAGTGCGATGGGAAATGGGAGCTCTCTATTCGCACAATAGTCTTTGTCTTCCTTACCAGGCAGTGATGAGGATGAGTGAGTTCGGGCCAGGACGTGACTGTGCAGGTTCGGCTGGAAGAAAAGACATTAGTTAAAATCAAGACACATAACTATGACCACCATGATTATTACCGTAATATGCTTTCAATGATTTGTGGTGACTATCTAAGTTCGGCATTGATTTGTTGTACCGTGGACGTGAGGAGAGTTTGTGTCGAACCTGGTGAGGTGGGGCTTCTTCACACAGGTCATAATGCTATAATGCCACAGTAATTTCTTTTCAGAATAGCAAAAACCTGAGAATTACATGATGTTGAAAGCACTGTGCACATTTTCTTCCCTTTCCTCCTGCTCCTTCTTAGCCTCATAATCTTTGTTAATCTCTTTAAACTTCCTTTGCCTGTGACCTTGTCTTCAATGCCTTTTTGTAGTGACAGATTTCTGGTAACAAAGAACCAACTGCAGACACAAAACAAAGCCCAATGGCACATAGGAAGATACTGCTTTGAGCCAAACTGTGCTCCACATTGGTTTCATTGAAACGGTGGTAACAAGTACAATTAATTGGAGTTGGAAGGCTGCAGCGGTAAGTGTTCTCCCAGGAACATGGAGGGAAAGGAGAGGTGGAAAAAGGACCGGAGATGGGTGTTTATGAGTTGGCTTGCGATCGAATCGTGGGCCTGTGACTGGCTTTCATCCTGCCCTCGAGCACAAGCGTGCACTGGGCTACGGTTGCTCTCCAGCACTGAGCTGGCTGCGGGGTGGGGGCTCAGGACTGAGGGGTCTCTGGGCAGCGGCGGAGAGCCTGGTTTCAATAAGGCCCTGGGTCAGAGCCAGGGGAGGAGAGTAGGGCGGGGGGTTGCTGGTCTCCAGCTCCATATGAAACCACGCATTGTTCTGCTTTCTGTTTTATATCTGTTGACAACTCAGTACTATTTTACTGAAAGGCAAGGGAAGACTGTGTTCTTTGCAGCCCTGCGGTCATCCTGGCAAGGGGAGGGTGCTTACGCAGGTTAGCTTTTCTAAGCCAGGCTCTGAGCCACACGGTCCCCTCAACGCCTGCCATAGGGCCACCTCAGGAGCCCAGAGTTATTAGCAGTGTGATAGGTGGAAAGAGAGGGAGGTGCAGTTGCTCCAATGACATCACAGGTTTTCATGCAAAACAGAACACTTTTGCTGCCTGCGTAAGTACTTTACTCACGCTCCTTTTCAATACATACAGTCCCCTCCAGAAGCACTGGAACAGCCAGGCCAATTCCTTTGTTTGTGTAATATACTGAATACATTTGGGGTTGAGATAAAAAGATGAACACGAGACAAGAGTTTCAGCTTCTATTTCCTGGTATTTAAACCTAGATGTGTTAAACTACTTAAAACAAAGTACCTTTGGTATCAGTCCACCCAATTTTTAGGTGAGCAAATGTATTGGAACAGAGAGCATTTAAGTAAATGAAAGTAAGTAACACTAAATATTTGATATCCCTTGCTTGCAGTAACTGCATCAAGCCAGCAACCCAGTGACATCAAAAAACTGTTGTATTCTTCTTTTGTGATGCTTTTCCAGGCTTTTACTGCGCTCTCTTTCAGTTGTTGTTTGTTTTTTCCCTTCAATCTCCTCTTCAGGAGGTGAAATGCATGCTAATTGGCTCAAGCTGATTGACTCAGTCTAAAACCTACCAGTTTTTCTCCCTAATGAAGTCGTTGTGTTGGCAGTGTGTTTTTGGTCATTGTTTGCTGCATGATGAAGTTCCTCCCAACTCCATACATTGCCAAACAATGTTTTTGTAGACTTCTGAATTCATCCTGCTGCTACCATCGTGAATTACATCATCAATAAAAATTTGTGAGTCCACTCCAGAAGCAGCCATGCAAGCCCAAGCCATGGCACCTCCTCCATCGTGCTTCACAGATGAGCTTGTATGTCCTGGATCATGAGCCCTTCGTTCTCCACACTTTGGCCTTTCCATCACTTCGGTAGAGGTTAGTCTTAGTCTCATCAGTCCATAAAACTTTGTTCCAGAACCTTTGTGGCCCATCTCTGTACTTTCTTTGCAAATTGTAATTTTGCCTTCCGATTCTTACAACTGATGAATGGTTTGCATCTTGTGGTACAGCCTCTATATTGCTGCTCTCTAAGTCTTCTTTGAACGGTTGATTGGGATACCTTCACCCCTGCCCTGTGGTGGAGACTGTTTGTGATGTCACTGACTGACAATGTTTCTGTCATCAATTGCTGTCGTTTCCTTGGTCGACCTGTTCGATGTCTTTTGCTCAGTACAGCAGTGGTTTCTTTTTTTCCAGGACATTCCAAGTTTCAAGTTGTTGTACAAGCTATCCTCAATGCTTGTGCAATGGATCTCATCGATTTCCCCTCTTTTCTAAGCTTCGAAATGGCTTCTCCCAAAGACCGGCCTGATTTTCATGTTGGTTTATCTTTTCTAACAAAAATGCAGTCTTCACAGGCAAAAGAGTAGACATTCACAAATATTTATTGCTTAACCAATCAATTTAACAGGACACATCTGGGCAACACGAAACACTTGTCAGTCACATGTTCCAATACTTTTGCTCACCTACAAATTGGGTGGTCTGACACAAAAGGTGGTATGTTCTAAGTTGATCAATAAATCTAGATAAAAATACCAGGAAATAAACGCAGAAATTCAGATCTGTCATCTCATGTACATAATTTGACCTCAAACTCAATTGTCTTCAGTGTATAGCAAAAACAAATGAATTTGCTATACAGGGGACTGTATGAAACTCAATGCGAGTTGTGTAAGCATGTTTTAGGAAATGCTCGCTCCTCTCCATGGTAACTAGGGTCATAGTCAGGTATCTACACCTTCAGGGCCCTACAAGATGTGGGTGAACTGTTAAAGTATGGTATCTTTACCATAAAACATACAGCGTAAAAGCGTTAAAATTCACTTAGAATTTACAACCTGGCAACACGCCAGTCAGGAACAGGTGGGAGCAGTGAAGCTAGGGGAGTAGAGATCACAGCCTTCCTCAATTACAGTAATCTCGCAGCAGACACACGCAGGCGTCTGTTTTTTTCCTTTGGGAGCATGCAATTAGCTTGTATTTTGTAAAAGCCAGACAGAACAGTCGCACATGTGACGTGGGTAATGTGGAGAATGACCTTTCACACCGCAGCATAACCAAAAATGTGTTTAAAAACACACACAAAAACAAAAGTGGAAGCACCTGTTGGTCTCTGTAATGCAGTTGCAAAACTTGGGAAATATTTATGGATAAATACATTTGATAAAGATATAAATGTCTCGTATTGACTGCATGTGTTAAGGACAAAGCAACTTTCCTGAACTGGAATAAAGGCCCATCCACACCACAAACTACAACTATAGTTTGTTGATTGATATCGTTCATCATTGCCGTTGTTGTTACAGTTGTAGTGTGGACATTGCCATCCACTTGAGTTAGAGTGATTTTTAAAAAGATATATTTCTAATTATAGTTATCGTTCCTGGTGTGGGTGAGCCTTAAGACTGGGATAAGACCATCTTCAGGGCTTTGTGTCCGTGGGGTAGTGACGCACCTGTGAAGTGGACAGTGTGCCGGCCCCGCTCAGGTAGGGCAGGCGGGGGCCCCCCAGCGCATCAGCAGGACCCAGAGACTCCTTCTTCATCAGGGCCTCGGCCCGCCTGATGATGTCACCCATGCGGTGGATGAAGCCTTCCTGCTCCGAGGGGAGGATGAACTCGTTGTGCACCTGGGAAAGTGCACGAGAGAGGGGGGCACGCAGAAAAGAGGTAGCGAGAGAGGACAGAGCCAGTCTATGAATAGAACTGTAAACGCACTCAAGCCTATACATTATGCCGTGATGTTGATGTGTGTAAGGCTATAAAAAGAACAGCATCACATGGGAATTTATTACAGAAATAGTCGCCGTAAAAATCGTGAGGGGATGCTGGTTAAGCGTAGCTAATGCTCTCTGTCAGCGTGTTTTAATTCGGCTCGTACACAGCGTTAATAAACCCAGACAGTTATGAGGCCAGACACGGCTCTGCCAAGATTCTCTTGATGAACAACAGCCCTGTGTGTTTTATGGCAAGGGGAAGGGGCAAATCGTAGCCCTGGCCAACCGTGGGAGAAGAAAGGCATTATGCAATGGCAGTGTGGTGACTGAAATGTGTCCCAGTCCCTCGACACTGACTTTTAAAGTCGTGGAAAACTGCTATGCTAAGCTTTGTATTTTCCAGCACAATGTAATTATTAGTCCTGGGGGAAGGGGGAGTGGGGGGGGCAAGCCCAAGTAAACTCTTCCTCTAATTATCTCTTTCTCCCTCATAGTAAAGTCTGTCACATTGTGTTGTTCATTGCAGTAGAAGCAGGGCAGGACGTCTGCAGTACAGGCAGTGATAGACACGACTGTTATTAGGATAAGCTGATAAGCGTGAACTCAGTCTGCTGTCAAAGAAAACTACAG
Organism: Conger conger; assembly: GCF_963514075.1. NCBI lineage: Eukaryota > Metazoa > Chordata > Actinopteri > Anguilliformes > Congridae > Conger > Conger conger. The sequence goes on from NC_083761.1 coordinate 42,227,727, forward strand.
CTTGGACGTGATGCTTGAAAATACTACTACAATGGCTGCGCTAGGTTCACTGGTGATAGGAGAAGAGAGGAGGGAAATCACCATGACTGTGGCTATGTCCTCCGGGTTGTCTCCGTCCAAGTCAAACTTGAATGTCACCATCTTGTTGTTGTGCGTCTGCAGCTGACACTCCACCACCCTGTCCACTTTGTCTGAAAGCTGCGGGCAGAGAGAGAACAGGGTTCACTGCAAGCAACACCTCAGTGTGTGTACAGTATATGTGTGTGTGTATGTGTGTGTGTGTGTGTATATATGTATGTTTGTGCGTGCGTGCTTGTTTGTATGCACTTCCACTGCAGCATGACTGGTTGGCTATAAAGAAAAGTCTTTCCAAACAAACAAAGATGTTACAAGGCCAAGTGTGGGAGGAGTATTTTGATCTGTGACTAAATTGAGTAAGATTCATATGGGACTACTGGAAATGTGGGTTTGGCTGCTGGACAGACTTGTTGCGTACCCCTGTGATACGCAGGCGGGAGCGGGCTCTCCTCCGGAACAGCTTCGCGGCAGTGCGTTTGGTGGGAGACTTTGTGCTCTTCTCTGACAGCCCTTCATACCCGTCACTGAGGCCTGACGTAACATCCGAGGCGTAGCTGTAGCAATAAGACCACCCTTGTTACGGCACTGACATGATGTTGGATGACAGAGGGATTTTGCATGATTGTTACCTCATTTTTACACTCAGGATGTGGAAACAGGATGTGTTAGAATGACACAATATAGTTCATTTAGACTGACATTCACTAAATTAAGTAAAAGCGGATAGCCAATTTCACTTTCATTTTATTTACAATAATTGTTAGGGGTGCCAGTAATTTTGCCTCCTATGGTTTTCTGAAAAAAACAGATTACTTAACATGGTGGTTGAATGTGACAGTTTAGCTAGCTAAATTTACATAACCAGAAATAGTCTTATAGTCTTTAAAAGGCACTATAATTTAAGTGAACCTAATATTAGTCAAATATTTGTATTGTTTAGCCTGTAGGCCAGCGGCACAAATTATGGGTCACAAGTTATAGGGGAGGGATAAGGAGAGCGGTTATCCTTGCGTGGTGTGCTATGAGGAGAACATTCTCAACCGGTTGAAAATAGGATGTTAAATTTAAAACACTTACTGCTCCAAAACCAAAGAACGGACATATTGAATATTTTCATTATGTTTCTTCAATGCCCTCTCGTGCAAATTGCTTACAAAAACCTAGAAAGTGTGACCAACCACCATGTTACGCCTTCAATAGGAAGCATTGAAACATGTAAATGTATTGAAATAAAAGTATATGGTTTTCCCATATGTTTGAACATAACATATATATATTATCTGCGTTGTTTATTATATATCGTCTATTTACTACAATTTTATTAAGGGTGCCAATAATTCTGGAGCCCACTGTATGTTACAGCAATGGCAGGTTTTACTCAACAGTATTCTCTCTTCAGCCTTCTATTATTACAAATTAAATATTTATACTTCAATTCAAAAAGTAGAATACTATAATCTAGTTTAAATATTAAAATGTGGCTTTCAAGTTTAATTATGCCAGATCGAAAAGAAACACAAAATAAAACTTTATCCATTTCTACCTCTCAAAATAATAAAGATAATAAGAAATCGCTTTAATGTCTTTCTCACTGTGCAGACAATCAGAGAGAACCAGGTGTGCTGCATGGCCTCTGGAGACCAGGGTTTTCTTTCTTGTGAAGCGAGCTGCTGGGTAATTGAGTCTCAAAGGACATTTAGCGCAGAGGTCGCCATTTCCCCTTCTCACCAGTCCCGAAAGCCTCAGCTATATTAGCATTCAGAGGCTATGAGCAGGGAAGTACACTGATTACTGAGGTGACCAGCTCCCAGGTGGCTCCGTAGCCATGGTAATTATGGGCTTCGAGAACCCTGCTGATGGGAGAGCATCCTCCCGGCCTATGCCATCAAGAGGCTGTGACACAATGAACACTTTGAGGACACAGGCAGCGGCCATCCGGTTTTGCCACGTCTGCACGAACCAATGACGTCAACTCCGAGACTAGAAAAATATGGACCAAATGCCTGTTCCATCACCCACTGACTATCCTTGGGCTTGTGAAAAGCATTTTAAAGACCGGGAATTCCAGTGTACCGGCACCGTCATGTTGTACAATTTGGAGCCCGAGACCACGCAGTAGGGAAGCCGATACAGCTCCTACACTAAGCGCTTGAGAGAGAGTGTGATGTATTCTGTCCCTGATTTGTCCACAAAGTATTGCTGTATTGTCCTAATAACACAATAACTTGTTATAGGCACATATGGAGGCATTATGTGAAGAAAAAACACAGATTGAAACTACATTTAATTGTGGGAAATATTATTTACTAATTTGCCATATTTTGACCGCAATTGTACCATTGACTTTACATTGAACACAGGTCTGAACAACCTATACTGGAGCCAACTGCAGTGGCGCTAGTGAGCACCGTCTGTCAGCATGACCAGGAAATGAGCTTCAAAAAAGAAGCTGGGTTTTGGCCGCTTGGCGTGAACTGCCCCAAACTTCCGTTCCAAGTGACCCCCTCAATCAGCAGCTGGGCTCTCCCGTCCTAGGCTTGATGTTCATGGCTGTATACAACTGATAGGGGTGGCCTGTAGCGTAGTGGTTAAGGTAAATGACTGGCATACACAAGGTCGGTGGTTCTAATCCCAGTGTAGCCACAATAAGATCCGCACAGCCGTTAACACTGCATTGCTCCAGGGGAGGATTGTCTCCTCCTTAGTCTAATCAACTGTACGTCGGTCTGGATAAGAGCGTCTGCCAAATGCCAATAATGTAATGTTATGTAATGTAATGATGGTTATTATGTGAATTGTACCTGATCCAGCCTGTTATGTAGTTGTTCTAATCCCTGCTGTAAAATCCAGCTATGACCAGCTTGAACAGACCAGCTACCTGCTGTTTCAAAAACATAGCTAGAGCTGGTCAAACCATGTTGAGTATGGAGCTGGTCTGGACTGGTTAACCAGCTACCAGCTGTTTCAAAACCTAGCTTGAGCTGTTATTTTCAGCAGGGATGACCTTCGGTGTGCACTTATAGTACGTCACTTTTGACACAAGCATCTGCTAAATAAATTCAGTTGAATGCCCGACAAGAGGCATCCCTCAGTCCCAGACCGTCCACTGGAGAACATCCTGTTTACTACCACATATTGAGCATATGCAGCTCAGTTAAGAAACACAAAGCTCTGCAGTGAATGAACCCCAGATGGGAGATTTATCCCCCCAGCGGAGAGTAAAGCCATTATTTTCAGATGCTGGAGAAAAGAAAACACAACGCAGAGTGCCTCTGAAAGTGAACTTAAGCGCAATTCTTCTTTGGTGAATACGTGGACACGGACGCGGTCTGTGGCTGTTCCTTGGGGGCAGATTTAGTGCTCTGAAAGATGAAAGGCAAAGGTTACCTGTCCACCGGGGAGGAGAAGCCACTGGCTGGCCCAGAGTGGACACGCTCTGTACTGAGGGATACGGCAATGCTCTGGGAATAAAAAAAACAAAATTACATTACATTATTGGCATTTGGCAGACACTCTTAACCAGAGTGACGTCAAATCAGCCAAAATGCCCACAGTGGACTAAAAATATAGTCCCCTCCAAAAGTATTGGAACAGCAAGACCAATTCCTTTGTTTTTGCAATATACCGAATACATGTGGGGTTGAGATAAAAAGATGAACACGAGACAATAGTTCAGAATTTCAGCTTTTATTTCCTGGTATTTACACCTAGTTGTGTTAAACTTGTGTTAAACTGAGGCAAAGCACATTTGGTATCAAACCACCCAATTTTAGGTCAGAGTCAAGTATTGGAACAGAGAGTATTTAAGTAAATAAAACTAAATAACACTTAATATTCCGTAGCATATCCCTTGCTTGCAATAACTGCATCAAGCCCCAACCCATTTACAAAACCAAACTTCTTTAGTGATGTCACTGAATTATGTTTTGCAGTTCAGTTCTCACAATGTTTCTGTCATCAATTGCTGTTTTCCTTGGTCAACCTGTCCGATGTCTGTTACTCATTACACCAGCAGTTTCTTTCTTTTTCACAACATTCCAAGTTGTTCAATTTCCCCTCTTCAAAATGGCTTGCTACAGCTCTTCATGTTGGTTTATCTTTTCTAACTCAAATGCAGTCTTCACAGGCAAAATCCATTTACCAAGACTAAAACCAAGAGTAGACATTTAGAACTATTTATTGTTTAACCAATCAATCTAACAGGATGTACCTGTGCAACAAGAAACACCTGTCAGTCACATGTTCCAATACTTACCTAAACATCTGGTGGTCTGATACAAAAGGTGATATGTTCTAAGTTGTTAAACAAATCTAGATAAAAAATTAAAGGAAAATAAAAAGGAAATAAAACAAAATTTGGATCTATCATCTCTGTACATCTTTTGACCTCAAACTGAATTGTCTTCAGTGTATAGCAAAAACAAAGAAATTGCGGTTCCAATACTTTTAGAGGGGACTGTACAGGCCTGTGGTAGAAATGAGAGCTTTAAGGCTGTTTATAATTATAACTGTACAAAGACAGCCTATGCGCAAATTTAAAGCATGCCACAGAATGCCTTCAAATTACATGGTTATTCGAAGGACAGCCGAAAGCAAACAAAAAAGTTTACATGACATAAAAAAATGGAAAATGAGAAATTCTGGAAAGTCATTAAAATATAGTAAGATACAGGAGTAATGGAAACTAATGGAATATCATTTAAAGCCTTGAGGACCTGGGCCAGATATGTAATTGTCTTACATTCAAATACTTTTCTATGCTTTACTAAGCTTGTCTGGTGTATTGGAACCAATGAAATACTCAAAAGGTGCAAACCCCACCATATGGTTGTCTTAGTTGGCTCAATCGCACCAGGCAATCACACAGAAAAGAGAAAAGTACTTGAATCCAAAACGTACTTTGACCCAGGTCAGGTAAGGAGTAATGATAGACGGTGATAGAGGAATATGGTTCATCATTTTAGTTTACATTTCATTTAAAAATCCAGGAGTTATCGGGTTTTATTTTCCTGAACTGTCCTTTTTTTAAAATGATGAGCCTTGACAATGAATAACCGAATGGCAGGTTTGATTTTGCATTCTGAGATGGCAGCACCCAGCCCTTCTAACCGAGGGAAAGCGGAGGGCCGGCATTGGAGAGGCGTTGACGGGCAGAGTCTCTGAGGCCTGGACTGGGGGACACGGCGACTGAGGACTGGCTGCCGGGGGAAGGGACTCCAGGGGATCCTGCAGTCCAGATGAGCTGAGATAGCCGTCCGTCTCGCAGTCAGCTGTCAAAACAACACAAGCCAGGCCTGTTAGTGCAGGGCGAGGCCGCGGCAAGCTGACACAGGAGAGAGAGAGAGAGGTGACCGGAGGGACCTGCAGATTAGCACCACTCTGCAGTAACCACAACAAATGGACTGGAATTCAGATGGGAAAATATAAACAGAGCTAAGAGGGATTAACCCAAACTAAAGAGCACAGCAGTGCTGTGGAGCTGGTCACACTCCGTTGACATTTTGTGTTGCAAAGAAGTCTGCTGTCTACTGTGAACCCCCAACAGTGAAAGACAAGGGGTAAAACTTCACAATACCACTACTTAATTCAGTAAATAAATAAAAATAATTCAAATTTCACTCTGGTCCCGTGTTCAAGGACCACAAATGACTGTACAAACTAAAAAGGCATGGCCTAAGAGGGACAGAGGGAAGAACAGTTTGTTCCTCAGGTGAGGGTAGACTAATGCAATGGTTACTCAGTTTAGTGGTGTCCCCTCACAAACACGGTGAGCAACCCTTCAGTCATTTTCCCTCACTGGGCATCACAGCACTATATGTACCGATTAGACCTGGATCAGACACACAATTGTTTTGGATTCAAATACTTTTCGATATTTGTAAGTATTCTTCTCAATATAAGTATTCTTTTCTGTACTTTTCTTCTTTATTGAGCTTGTCTGGTGAATTAGAACCTATGAAATACTCTCAAAAAATGCAAACCACACCCTCTTGCCCTCTTGGTCGTCTCAATTGCACCAGGCAAGTGCAGAAAAAGTATTTAAATCCAAAACAATTACGTACCTATTTATGAACCTTTATTTATACAGGGTAGGTTGACTTTTGCAGCGACGCCCTGTTAATGCCCCCCCAAGTAGCCTAATCATCATGTCTTTGTATTTGTATAGTGGGAGGAAACCGAATGTGCACGGGGAGAACATGCAAACTCCACACAGAAAGGCCTGGGACCTTCTTGCTGTGAGGCAACAGTGGTATCCACTGCCCCACCGTACCTCACCCAGGTGGAAATGATACCCATGTAAAGGGCCCCACGCCTGTGCTTACAGGTGGCAGAAGAACAGCAGGTGTGGTTCTGATACCCATGTAAAGGGCCCCACACCTGTGCTTACAGGTGGGAGAAGAACAGCAGGTATGGTTCTGCTACCCATGTAAAGGGCCCCACGCCTGTGCTTACAGGTGGCAGAAGAACAGCAGGTATGGTTCTGCTACCCATGTAAAGGGCCCCACGCCTGTGCTTACAGGTGGCAGAAGAACAGCTGGTGTGGCGGATGTGGTAGTGCTGGTGCTGGTCAGCCTCGGGCTCCTCGGGCTCGGCTGGGAACGTGGCGTTGATGCCGGAGTCCGCCGAGACGTTGGGCAAGGATGGGATGCAGCAGGAGGAGGCAGGGGTGGGCGGGGACTGGGCGGGGGCCGGGCTCTCGGGGGTCCGGCCCTGCAGGCCGGGCGAGGGAGGCTCGGACTCCGGCTCCTCCTCGATCACCTCCTGCTTCTTCTTCTTAAGCTCCTCCACCTGCCGCCTCTTCTTCTCGCGCTGCCGCTTGATGGCCGTGACGCGGTCGCGGATGGCCTTGGCCACGATCTTGTAGTCCACTTCGCATACAAACCCCAGCACCACCTAGGAGAAGGAACAAAGACCAGGGCATAGCAAAGAGATTTAAATGCATGCCTCTAACTCCCACTCCAGCCCCACTGCATTTGCACCACTCTTCGTACATATACAGATGTCAGCTATAGGACAAGCTTCTCACTTCATTTGTAGGTCAATCCACAGAAGATAGCCCCACCCAAGAGTTATTCCAGAGTTGTGGAATTTGAGCCAGTGTACGTACATAAGACTAGGTAAGAGTGAATTTGCATGCTGGCATGGACTGAACTTGGAACTGGAAGGTATGGGACAACAAACATTAAACAGGACGAACAGGAAACAAAAACCGCACTGAGAGTTTGTACAGCAGTGTAACACACATCTTTTTTCCACTGGATGTATTCAAGTCAGCTTTCACATAAAAACACAGCCACATAGCTCATTCATGGAAATGTTACTTCTGTTAGTAAACTATTTCGATTTTTGAAATAATCGAAGCACCCAATTATATTTACCAAAAATAATTACTAATACCACAGACAGTGGTATGCTTTTTTTAGGTATTTTTATTTTTCAAAACAAGGGGTACAGGTAGATCAAAGGGCAGATACATAGTCTAAGGTGCTAGAATAGTTTCTAGGGTCTAAGATTACAAAAAGTAGGAAAAGACTAATGAAATGCAATAAATGCTATAACTGCAACACATAGCTTTGGATTTGTATTCACACTAACCTACTGTACGTCTAAATGTATTTGTCCCCATCAAAAAAAAAATAGTATTCCATAAAGTATAATAGTACAGTATGATGGAGATAGACTTTTGTGGAACATCTGAAAGATCGTCCTCCAGCTTAACATAGTTAGATGACATTCCTGGCTGGATATTAAATTTGTACTCAATGAAAAGAAATGAGGGAAAAGTGAGAACACTTCATTAAAAGTGACCTTCCCTCAGGCTGGAGGACATGAGGGCCGTTTCGTAATGAGCCTTGCTGCCATTATGTTATTAAAGGCATGACCACCGGTTTCTCCTGAACCCTGAGCAATGTTCTCAGATTTCCCCAGGTGATGAGTGCACACAGATTCACAACCTTGACACTGAGAGTCTGAGCAGGACAACCACAGATCCCTAGCAAATCGTACGTCCTACACCAGGGAATCTTTGTCCTTGGCCATTGTGCCTTATGCTTAATATGCCAGAGGATATTGGGGTTAAAAAAGTACAAACAATTTATGGTGCTGTGGTCTTCACAATAGTTAACAGTTAATGTCCCTTCCGCAATAACCCACCAAATTAATTCAGCCCAATATTGACTTTTTTCAAGTATCTATACCCTGGAATTACAATGTGTCTTAAAGGCATAGAGAAGGTCTCCCTTCTCTTAAGATAATACTGTGTGAGACAATGGGGATGCATTGTAAGAGCTAAAACACAACTGAGCAAAATTTGCAGTTGCAGATTTTCTTCCTGTTTCGCATTTCAGGTCCTCTGTTGAATGTAGTTATTGTTGCTGTACTGTATGTGTCCCACCCAACGGGAGTACAACATTTTCAGACTAACTTGATCTTTTAAGAAGGGGCTAAACTTTTCACCATTGGCTTAATAAAGTGTGCCATTTCACCCACAATTATTTTTTAATTTACATTCTTTATACCATTAAACCATTCACCATTGAAGGGGAATTTAGCCATTGAAATTGTCATTATTTATCTCCAAAACCTTCAAAAGAATCTGTGAAAAGTATGACTATGCCTAGTCTTTCAGGGTTAACAGGGTAACAGCACTCATGACTGGCTATTCACCTTGATACCAATTAAATGTCAGCTCAGGCTCCACAGCTTAGATGGATTTCTAGCTTTCTTTAAATTATTTACTCTCAGAGTTGGGAAATTGAGGTTGAACAAGGTTGATGGTGGTGAAGAAAGGCTCTTTGGAATTACTACAATACTAAAGCCAACCTCAGGTATACAAGGGCTTTAAAGTTGCTGATTGCGCTGGATGGAGCCATTACATTATTACATTATTGGCATTTGGCAGACGCTCTTATCCAGAGCGACATACAATTGATTAGACTAAGCAGGAGACAATCCTCCCCTGGAGCAATGTGGGGTTAAGGGCCTTGCTCAAGGGCCCAATGGCTGTCCTAAACTTATTGTGGCTACACTGGGATTCGAATCCCAAACCTTGCCTGTCCCAGTCATTTACCTTAACCACTATGCTACAGGCCGCCCTTGCATTCATACCATTTCCTGGACCACCTCTTCAGGGAGATCCGTGTAGAGCTCGAACAGGAACTCGATGGCGTTGTTGTCTTTGTACTTCCCGTGCAGCTTCTTGGTGTCCTCCATGCGGAGCCAGAGCTTCAGGCCCGACTTCACCAGGTCGTCTTCCTCGGCCAGCTCCACGCGCACGCCGTTGTTCTCCTGGAAGAAGGTGTGCTCCAGCAGGTCCTGGATGGTGTACCTAGAGGACGGACACAGGAAGCAGTGTGTGCCATTCTCTGTGGCTTAAATGGCTAACAATGTTCTAACAACACGATTCTTTGTGTTGCACATTCTTTGGCACACCATCCTGAGAAAGTTGTGCATTCTAGCTGGGAATCCAGTGCTATACACACAAGCTGTATGTCAGGCATTGTAGTTGTATATTCAGTTTTATCCACACACCTTGATCAAGTCAAATCTTTTCCCGATTGTCAGCAAGCATAGCAAAGCCTTTTGTAAGAGAGGATTACTTGATATTCTTATAAAATGGGAAAAATATTAGAATAACATCTGTAATATTTCAATTGTTTTGGGTGGATTACGGTTTTGATTTCATGAAAGACATACATAAACACTTTCAATCATTCTATCATACAGTACTTATATGTGATCAACCTATATATTACTGCAGTGTTTTATAACCATGAACTACAAGCCTGACTGGTTCAGCATATTTGTTCTACTCATGAACATGGAGATCAAATCGGCTTTCATATAAACAATAACCAGCCAAGAAATGACACTTATTGAATGGGAGCTTAAACAAGAATCATGTTTACCTTTCGTCTTTATCCATATGAATGCATCCCTCAATTATCTCTTTAAGCTCTGGGACTTTTACTTTGAAAAAACTGTCAGGCTTCATTCCCTGTGAAATAGAGCAAGCGGGAATATCAGTGCATCACATCTCGATTGGAAGAGCACTCTGCAAATGAAATGAAAGTTAATGAAAGGGTTAAGGTTTAAGGGTTAAGGAATAGTTAATGAAAGTGTTAAGGAATCAAAGTTAATGAAAGGGTTAAGGAATCAAAGTTAATGAAAGGGTTAAGGGTTAAGGAATCAAAGTTAATGAAAGGGTTAAGGGTTAAGGAATCAAAGTTAAGGGCTTGTGTAAACATGAACTGTGTAAAAAATCAGAGATGCTTTTATTTTATATTTTATCACTAATGCAGGTGACATAAATGACACGTGATGGCTACCATTGGCAGTCTGTGCGCTGAAAACTGTTGGGGTGGAAAATTCCTGATTTCTAATTATTGGTTTCGACCAAATTCCTTGATTATCAATATTATCAGTCATTAATTAACAAAATACCATCAACTATAGCCAAATTTCAGCAATTACAAAAAATGTGATATTTTTATTTGCATTGCAAAATTGTGCACATTTTATCAATGTTATTTATAGATACATGTACAGTAGGTACTCTTCCTTCTCTGTACTCAAGCTCAGGGAATATTCATGACAAAGATTTTTGAAGCGCAGATTTTGTTATTACTGGGAACAGATTTTTCTAAATTTTATTTATCATCTAATCTCCCTAACACGATGTGAAGCCGTTGTGTGTTACTTGTCCAAACGCTTGTTAATCAAGGGAAATGAATGAAAACTGGTTGAGACAATGATCAGGTTAATGCCCCACCAATCTTCCGCCCCACCTGATTTTTGCTCCATATGCAGCCCTATGGTGGCTAGGAGAAATTAATACACTGTAGCTTTGCGGTAGGCTAATACCTGTAAACCCAAAGCACACTCCTATAAAAGCATGTGGCTGACAGTGATTGGAAAAGTAGATGAAAAACAGACGGCAGGAGTCTTGACTGCTAAGCACTGGGCAGTTCTATATTGTCTACTGATGGGATGCATAAGGCTGGGCAATGCTGTTCCAGCACACTGTTACAGAGATATTGCCACTAATCAAGAGATCAGCAATGCAGTTAGCAAAAGCAGTATGTACAGTGCACACAGTGTAGGACAGTGTGTGCAGACTACATTAAATGTAGCTAACGTGTATATGTACACACATTCGTGGCACAAAAGGTCTGTGTCCTCTGCAAGTTTACAGTCTTGTGGCGGGTAGTGTAAAACACCTGAAGATGGGTCACAGGTCAGAGGACCTATATTCACTCTCACAAGATCTACAGCAATGAACAGTGCACTCCAATAGGGCTGCCACAGGAGACCACCATTACCAATGCAGGTTATAGCAATTTGTGACTAACAGACTCTTAATGGGATGAGTAGGCAGCACGTGTGGGCACCTACATGTCATCTGCCCGATGACACCGAATAGAGTCTCCCTTATCAATACCACCTATTGATACCCAAAACAGCCCCCTTCTGCTAGAGAGTGTAAGCTCCACCCCTGCGAAGGAGGAAGACTGAATGACGTGAGCCACCATCCTGCATGACACAGAGCACTGCCCTGCTGTCAACAGAGCAACGTGCAGGAGAGGGAGGGAAACAAGAGGAGGGGGAAGAGAGTTAAAGGTGAGGGCAAAAGGGGGAAAGGGAGGGGAAAACAGTTTAGAAAGTGTTTATAAATGGGCTTGTGAATGTAACGGTTTGAAGGGCAAAAAATGGAACTGTGACAGACAGGCATTCAATGGTATCGGTTTTGTCTGAAGACCAATATGTGACAATAAGAACAACTGTCTCTCATTACATGAAACAGTGCACTTATCCACTTTAAATGGTTGACTGAAATTTGATATAGGACTTTTTAAAGTGCTTTTTGGAAAGTAAGCTTACAGCTTTGTGAAATGTACTATAGAAAGAATAAAAAAGAGAAATACTTGGTAAGGATCAGAGACCAACTTTTCAGCGCATACACAAAACCTCTTCATAACCACATGGTTTTACTGAATGCTGGCAGCGGATGTTTGTGAAGAAGGGTTCTGCCCTGGAGCTTGCATAGCACTGCTTGAATTATAAATGGGCTTCTTCAAGACAAAATAGTTCCATGTACAAGCCCAAAAGGGAAACCTGCAGTATTAGACTATTAGATTATGTCAAGATGTAGCAATAGCATTAGCCTAAAGTAGCACCATTTTTTAGGAAAATGTAAATAGTAATGCAGATTCGCTTCTGTTATTCTGGAGCTGAAATTAAGAGAGAGCGACAAAAACTAGCCATGAGTGACAGTTTCCTCTAGTAGTTACCTCGAAAGGTGAGCCTTTCACATTTACAGCAGACAACAGTTTAGTTATCAGCCTGCTTCAGAAAACAAAGTCTTAAGAGAAGGACAGAGGAGGTAAGCAGGTGAACAGAACCTGGTGTTCAGTGATGACACAAAACAAGCCCTCCCCAAAGTTTCAACTGCCTCCCAGAGGATACTGTGGTAGGAAGCCATTCATTCCTGACTTTGTTTACAGTGGAACAGATGGCTTTTGTTTCATATGTGCTAATATTATGCGGAGTAGCCATAATTTGATACTTTCCACCATAAAACATTAATATGACATTTGTCCCGGTCCAGGGCCAAGAGCAGAAAGAGAGCAAGGCTAGAGGGAGATCCAGTATCTGGTGAGAAACAGGTGGGATGACAGACATTTTAATCACAGTGCTCTCCTCTTGTACTTTGCGACACACAGATGAAAGGATAGCAGGGTATTTACTCTGCTGCAGACAGATGCTGCTCACAGAATCACAGCTCTTGTCACCTTTGGCTAGTCAGCGAGCAAGGAAATGATAACACACACATATGAAACAAGAAAGAATTAACATGAGGGACTTCTATCAGAATGGTAACACATCCAGGACACAACTGAATTCTGAAATTTGTCCTAATCAGTCCTAATTTATTCAGAGTCTGCAGTAGGCTCTTCCTGTTACAGTAACTGAATTTCATACACAGAGTGCTGAATGCATTTAATTTATAATAATAATGTCAGAGAACAGTTTTCCGCTCAGCTAAGCTATTCTGACTATAGCCCCATTCACAAATGGAACCTGCAACATTGGCAAGTTCACCCAGGTCTCTGCTAGGGAAAGATTCTGTGTTGAGTCTATTCAGACATGGCCATGCCAGATAGATTAGCCATGGCAGGATGTCTTCCCTCAAAAGCATAGGCAAATAGCTACACATATTACATTAGTAAACATTTCGCTGAATAACATTTTGGCAGAGATCTAAATCCTACCAACACAACATAGTTGAAGAGTTTTAAAGTAACTTATGGTATCATCTTTTCCCAACATAGCTATGATCCCAAACAGCTTATGTTAGATAAACAGTGGAAGCATGGGCTTACCAGTATAAAGTCAATAATTATGCAGTTGTAATTCAGTAAAAAGAAAATGATTTTGTTAGCCAAGTTAAATAGCTAGTTACTGTATATCTGCCATTGACATGTGATGCTAGCCAGCTTACTATGCTGGGTAAGTGGCAACCTAAAAGAGCCCGACACAGTTGTTTACCAAGAAGAATTATTGCATAGTACAAAAGCATTTTGTAATGCCATTCTTACAATAGACAGTCAAGGTGAAAAACACAGTTTATTCAATTCCTAAAATAAATATAAAAATTTCCCTTACAAAATCACACAATGCAGCTCCACTATCTTCAATGTGCAATATCACACAGTTATGCAAGAACTGTTGAATTCAGATTCAGTATTATTTATTATTATTACTGTGCCAGCAACTAAAGGGCTTACATCAGAACGTCAGAACCTGTTGCGTGCTTTATCCGAGAATGCAGCTGCTTTTGTTCACACTTTTACCATGGAGAAAGATTTCCATCTTACTCCCTAACCCAGTAAATTGGAGGACCATCTTGCATGGAAACTTTGCCAGTTCATTACCGGTTAAGATGCATGTGTGACAAGGGCTTCTCTGTCTCAAAGCTGTGGTGAAAAGCTTGATGCAATGTACATGGATAACAGGATTTCAAAAAGGTGCTGTGTAATGGTGATAAAGGAACGTAGACAGCAGGCATTAAACAAATGTTTATCCTCCAACCTGCAGTACTGAGACAGATTTCTAAAAGCTGTTATCATAACATATCAGAAGAAATCACCCAATGTATCTGACTGATTACTCACAAATTGCAGATGCTATCTTTGCCTTGCAGCCACAGCAATATTACAGTCTCTTTTGTATAATTATATGTTTTGGTTGCTACAGAAATGTAAGATTGCACAACAAAAATACTAGCATTAAAATAGACTATAACACTGTCAAATCAATTTCGAGTCCAAAGGGGACACTCATTGCCGTGACATATTTCATTTCTCCCAGAAGTGCAATTATTTGTATGGCTGGTTGAAGGTCACAGAATTCTTTCCCCGTTTATTTTCTGTGATTGTTTTGGATGATAACTAATACAAACAAACACACAACCCTGGTTTCATTATTTTAGCAATGCCAGTTGAGAAGCTCTGTTTCTTGTTTACAATGTTCTGTTAAAGGCAAAAAGCATGTTAATTGCGTGAACTTATGTATTCAACGGAATACATAATCAGCCGCATCTCTGCCCTTTATTTGCGTGCTCCACCCTTAAATGCATCTGCATTAAGGAGAGAAGCCCAGCTTGTGATGACTCGAGGTCACACACATACTGCGGTTCCCGTCCTGTGGACCAGTTTGATACATGCAACGCATGTTTCCAGGGCCGAACGCCTATGCGCCTGAAAATCATCTCAAGAGGCTTAGTAAATCTGGCCATTAGAGAAAGTACTCTATCAGAGTCTATTTGACACTGTGTGTTTCAATGAGGGTAGAGAACAGCAAGCTCTGGTTGTACAGGACTGCAGTCTCTCCAGGATCTCCAATTGCTATATTTAGACCTGCGGTGGGTGGAGCCAGACAACCAGGGCTGTTGGTTTAGCATGTTACTTGTAGTGGCTTCAGGGGTACCACGCCTCCCCATTCCTGCAGTTCAACATGCATGTGCCTCAGCAGTTAAATGGAGGGGCTCATGGGAGTATCACTGATTGTACAACTGATATGGGTTTAGGTTGTAGGCATTGGGCAATCTGGCAGATGTATGTGCTGTTGATTTATTGTCAACATGTCACCCAAAGCCTGGGGAACATTTTTGTGTTGAAAAGCGGGTGAAAAGTCAGTGAGATGCCATCCAGGCATTCAGGTGAAAAGCCTGCTACATTTGATTGAAAAGGATTTTGGTAACATTATTGAGCTATATTTGGGTTAACATAGTTAGTTTATCCCTCAACCAAGATTTCCGACCCTCTAAACGTCTAGACTTTTGCTCTGTGGGAAACATTCTTTGGAAATACCACAGCACTGATTGCGATCCACAACCATTCCCCAGATGTACAAAACATGTTAATTGTGTATACTTTTAGAATTGCCAATAATCTTCAGTTAACCACAAACCTGGACATGTTAAAGTGCACAAGATAGACAACATTTGCTGAGATTTCAAATTAGAGCCGCGATACAATAAAGGTGTAGATGTAGCTGCTGAAACTAAATTGTAGGAGTGCAAAGAAATATCACAGCAGTGAATATACAATACCATATAACAGATTTTTCTGTGTATTTTCTACTAATGGAAAACAACAACTTTCTGTTGTAGAAAACAAGCCTTTTGAATCACAATTTAGCAGGCTAAATGTCATGGCTAAACGGAATAGGAATTCTGAGCAGCAGTAACATTTTTGTGATGCGAGTTAAATGTAGATTTTCTCAAAATGATTGTGCCTTATAAAACTACTGAAATACTCTTTCTTTATACCTCGAGGCACTCTTGATAATTATTAGTGTTCACAGGACTCAAAAAAGAAAGGAAGAAAGTGTTCATAATACCATTTTACTACACCAGCAAAAGAGAGCAGGGCACTGACTCAGTCCTGTTCATGCTATGGGGCAGAAAGAGTTTGGAATTCCTCTCCTAACAACACTCATAACATGGCAGCACAGGTCATTCTTCACATTAAAATTAAGCCTAACTCCTGGCACCCGCCTATCCAACGACCTGATCATAAACTCGTCCACAGCAGGGAAATGTCAGGCAGTTAATCTTTTAATAATTTTTTCTGAACAGTTCCCATAGTATAACCCTCCTATTATGTTAAGATTTTATGACCGGTTTTACATTTGGAGTCAAATTGAGCCCAACAGTTGAAATAAACACTAAGATATTGTAATAGAAAAATTGACACGTAGTGTGTCGCCTTCTTATTGTCTCCCAAATCTGTGAGGAATCTCATTTTCGAGCCTTGGGAACAGTGAGTGAAAGTTTGGGACCTGTATGGTAAAGTGCCACCAGAATCATTCATTAAATCAAAGACATCTAAAAAATTGCTAGTATTGTTGTAAAAAAGTTGTGCGATTTTCTTACATTTTATACAGTTACAGAGGGTAAAAATAGCACTGGAAAACAGATTTGTATGCAAAGTTGGTACAGGACTTCCCATAGCATTATGTTTATTGCATTTTTACCATTTAATCCCACCAAAATAGAACATTTAAAAAATCATACAGTATCAAGGTTAAAAAAAGGTTAACTGGTTTTATGTCTAACACTGAATGGGGTCAAATTGACCCCAAACATAAAGCAAAAATGTACATTCTATTTGTTGTTTTATTTTTTTTAAACGGAAGACAATTATCATGTATCCTGCTGTCTTAGACAAAATAAGCCTTGGCAGATTTGTTTGCACAGATCATTTTTTGGTGATTGGTGGTTAAAATCACCAAGTAGGTCAAACATGCCACCAGCTGTGTTACCTCAGACTTCATAAGTGTGTTTCCAGCATGGACAGGCCTGCTGTTCCCTGGCATGTACCTATTTGTGCATCACAGCACTGCTGTGTCTACAGAATCGGTGTGATTGTGAGTGTGAAATGATTGTAGAAAGTTTTCTCCTTGCATGTATGCATGTATGATGCAGCTCTTCAAGGACAGCAGTATGGTGTAAAAACACCAGGAAAAAAAACATGGCAGGAGGACGAGGAAGGAAGATATACCCGGCACTGACCTTTGGCTGCAGTACACTGACTGACACCTCTATCCCTCTACTCTGATATATTTTGATTAACATTTCAATCCAACAAGGAGAAGGGAGCGCTAACTCTCAAGCACCTTGATATTTATTTACAAAAAAGATCTGTGTTGATGTGTCTATTAATGTGAAAACTTTTTTAAAATGTATACGTTTCATCAGGCGGCACGGTGCAGTGGTGCAGCACTGCCGCCTCACAGCAAGGAGGTCCTGGGTTTGAATCCCTGTCAGCCGGGGCCTCTCTGTGCGGAGTTTGCATGTTCTCCCCGTGTCTGCGTGGGTTTCCTCCAGGTACTCCGGTTTCCTCCCACAGTCCAAAGACATGCAGGTTAGGCTGATTGGAGAGTCTAAATTGCCCATAGGTATGAGTGTATGAGTGTGTGAGTGAATGGTGTGTTTGCCCTGTGATGGACTGGCGACCTGTCCAGGGTGTATTCCTGCCTTTCGCCCAATGTATGCTGGGATAAACTCCAGCCCCCCTGCGACCCTGTTCAGGATAAGTGGGTTAAGATAATGGATGGATGGATATATGTTTCATTCATTTCAGTGAAGTCTTGTGTACTGGATCCTAAACCTTTTGAGATTACCCACCATATAACGTATTAAAATACTGTATATCTGAAATGGCAACCCACACGAGTAAGAAACCTTATGCCATGGAGGGCTTCAGTCTCTGATGTTTTTTTGTGATTTTTGTTCAATCAGCAGACAATTTAGGCCTTGGAAACAAGGTGGGCAGACATTTTAGCCAATCAATGACTTAAATGAAGCACTTAAGAGCAGGAACACATAAAAAACGGGTAGACACCTCATCCGTCCAGGACCGTTTGTCCATTTAAAATGAAACCTCATTCCCTTTCATTTCTGTAAACTGAGGTAAGCCTTTTTTTTTTTACCTGGATTCCTAAATGTATGTTTTGTTCTTTAATTCAGGTATTTCTGCTTGAAGGAAATGCATAACTCTGTAAAGGCCATTATAGATAAGAGGCAAGGACAGTGGACATGGTGCCAAGGGATTGAGGAGGAAAGGAGAACTCATCAGATTACAAGGCCTTGAATTTTCATTTTACACCTGAGTGAGCCCTTTATGTTGCGCTCCAAAAAAAACCCAACAACACAAAGGGCCAGATTTACTAAGCCTTTAGCAATGATTTTCAGGCACACACATGACGCATTCTGCCCAGGAAACATGCCTTGTATGCATCGAACTGTCACAGGGGGCTAGAACCGTAGTATGCATGTAATCTAGGTGAGTCATCGCAAGCTGCGCTTCTCTCCTTAATGCATATGAATTTAAGGGTGGATCACGCAAATAAAGGGCGGAGACATATAAATGTGGCTGATATGTATTCCGTTGAATTTACAAAAGCTCATGTAATTAACGAGCGTCAATTTGTGCTGTCTAAACATCAGATTCACAAGCGAGACAGAGGTGTAGCCTCCGAAGATGCGCTGAAATAATCTCAGTGTGATTCCTGTTGCATCACACTATGATCCGTTGCATCACACTCCGAAGATCAGTGCATCTTCGGAGGCTGCCCCAGAGCACAGCAATTCCCAGAGAAATTTAAAACAGATTATTAGTAAGAAAATATTCATTAATGAATGCCAAGCAATAATTAAGACTGGGTATTCGGGGTGTCTCGGTGGCGCAGCCTGTAGAGCACTGACCGCATGCTCATTGCTCAACCTGACCGTCCGACAATTTGCTGCACGTCTTCCCCTCTCTCGCTCCCATTCTTCTTGTCTCTCTATACTATACTGTTCAATAAACGCTGAAAAAGGCCTAAAAAATATCTTTAAAAAAAATAGACTGGGTATTTGTATTTACAAAATAATTTTTTTAATTAACCAATGACTCATGTGAAGCAGTGGAATGTGACTGAAATAACTTATAAATAACGTTGAACCATTGTGACAATAACACGGGTCTGAAGTTTAAAAAACAGTGTTGGAGCTAGTAAAAATATGAGTTGGCTAAATGCATTGAAATGCATCATTGTCTGCAGAAAGAGCGTGTTTGTTTTGATTAGTTATCCTCCACAACAATCACGGAAAAGAAACAGGAAATTCAAGGCGCTGGCAAAAAAAGAGAGAATCACCTGTGACTTCTGTGACAAACACTATATATATACATAATTACAATTATGGGAGAAATAAAAGATGTCCTGGAACCTCCCACATGATGTTCCTATTCTATCCCTGCAGTAGTCAAGCTCATTGCAACATTACATCTTGCATTTGGATTCATTCAAACTACAACTGCCGCCATAGCTGGATTATCTGCACATTGTGTCCTGCACTGGATAAACTTTTATATGGCACAAGATATATGGATATCATCACACGCAGTGAAGATATTCAATGCACTTAACAGGTGTTTTAACTGTGCTGTTTAAGATCTGCCTCAATAGGAAATTGCGATTAGTAGGCAGTCCTATTCACTGATTGTGAAATGAGCTGTTGCCTTTGTAAATAAGATGTTAATTTCAGGCAGACTGCGACAGCACCAATATACCCTCGTCAGGCCACCTTTAGCACTGTGAATTTCATGTATTCAAATCTGGTCCAGTGTGTTGTGCTGTTATCTGACCTCAGCTTACTTTCCCTGAGAAAATGTGGATAAACCTTATCAGAAGACTGAGCAATTGCCCAGTGTTTCAGAAAGCATCATCGTCAACATGCATTAATATGAACACCCACTTTAAAATCCATTGCATTGGTTCTTTGTCTGTAGTCATATCCCAGAATACCTCTTTCCACCTGTTTATATCATGTTTCCGTGATGGAAGACCACTGATTCAAGCACCACAAGCATTCCTTTTCAGGTTCTTGTCACTAATGCTCTCACTTAAGTGCTTTAATAGCTAAGCATGTTATGTTAAGTATCTGGCTTTCCCATGGAAAGAGAACTGACTTTTGCTGTTCTAAGGCCCGGACACACCAAACCGACGGTCGGCGTCGGAGCCCCCGGAGCCGTCGATGAGCGAGCTCTCACCGACGTCCGACGGAGTGTCGGCGTGCGGGACACACCGGAAAGACTCGGCCGACAGGGCTCCACCGACGTCCGACGGTTTGGTGTGTCCGGGCCTTTAGAGATGTCCTTTCAGAAAAGTACGACTTCCATCAAAACTGCCTACGTAAACCATTACCAACAAAAATCAGTCTCACCAAGCAGGTCTCCAGGACCAGGAATGAGGACCAATGCTCTATTGTGCACTCTACTACTAGTCTTTATACCCTTCACATGATTATACCTCTTCGGAAAATGTGGACCTGTGAGAAAAGAACCTACCCAAGATCACTTGAACATGGCTTCAAATGTAATCTTGAAATGCAATCTGGAAAATACTAATGCTAGCCTAATTTTCAAACCAGTTCATCATCTGAAACCGATTTATGTCCACTAACAGTTAGTCAGGCTGTATCCTTATGCCTGACTCGACTGGCTCCTGCCTTGTTAAAGTGTAACTCCTGATCACAGAACTAAATGATGATGGTAAATTAAAGGCCAATTAGATTACTAGATTTAGACATTTCCAAATGCAATTTCTGCTCTGAAAAGGCAGATTCCTTACTTCCTGTAAGTAAATGTCCATTGGAGATCCTAAAGCTTGCTATTGTATGGCCTCATAGCAGTTATGTTACACATTTGCTATAGCACTGTGGTCTCACTTAAACATTAAATAAATGTCAATGTCCTGTCTGTCGCCACAAATCACCAGTCTAAATGAGCCTGTAGCACATCCCACATAAAGCCCTACGGCTTGTACTGGATATGGCTAAAGCACAAATACATTGCACTTTAATTCCAAACACACACTAAATGATTGCACAGAGCACAGACAGGAAGTCATGCCATCATGGTTATTTATACCCAATTGAGAGTTCCACTCACACTGGTGACTTTACGGTAAATCTGGGCCGCATTTTGGCACTCGGAGTAGGGGTACTCTGACGTGGCCATCTCCAGGATGCACATCCCGAAAGCGTAGACGTCCACCGCCTCATCATATTTCTCCTCGTACATCTCTGGGGCCATGAACTCCGGAGTCCCTGTGAGGGCGGACGGAGTAGCGGTGTAAGACACAGACTATCACACGAACGCGGAGATACAGCACACACGGCGGCTGACGAGGTAGTGGTAAATGAACATATCAAATCATGTCAACAACAGCAGCTTTATCTACCGACCTTGAGAGTAACGTCACCGCTCAAGAAATTGCACCAGTTTGTACACAAAGCAGATCTGTATGACCTGATGTAAAAGCGGAATGGAGCACTCAGAGGCAATCCGTGACGCAAGGGTGGGAGAGTAGCTCATTGCAATCTCAGTGAGTACTAGATATCACATGGCTGACATGTGCTTTCATGGAAAGAGCTCTGGACACAGAAAAGATAATCATGCATGAGTATTATTTGAGTAAGCCACAGTTGCTGTACCAAAATTAATACACAATCCAGCAATATACTTTCAGTGCATTCATAACGGATCCCTGATGGACCCCTGATGGACCCCAAAATGAAGGCCGGATAAGGCACTGCTCAAACAGACACAACAGTGGTGCGTGAGGACTCACCGATAACGCTTTTGGCAAAGGAGGCACTCTTGAGGGTAGCTAGGCCCAGGTCCCCGATCTTGACAGAGCCGGTGGGGCCAGTGATGAAGATGTTGTCGCACTTGAGGTCCCGGTGGATGATGGGCGGTGTGCGCGTATGGAGGAAGTGAAGGCCCTTCAGGATCTGTCGGCTCCAGCGCTGCAGCAGCTTCAGCTTCATCTCCTTGAATCTTTTAAGGTACCTACAGGACACAAAGCGCTGAGCAGACCAAACACCTAATACTATTTCCTGCCAAAAATGTAGGAGGACACCTACTTACACATCTCTCTTCTAAAAAGGAATGAGCATCATGAAATACAAATACTGATGGAATACTGGAATACCGATTTGTACATTACACACAGACAGATCAATCCAAACAGTAACAAGTACACAAATGTACAACAAGTTTTCAAATGTATTTAGCCACTTGCATTTAAGGAGAACATACATAAGTCACTTGTCTATTGGCATAGCTTTGTCCTTGACAATCTCAATGCGTCAGTCTGTAAACTGACAACACCGCAGAGCAGTGTTATTTATACCGGATCTGAGAGGACACAGTAGAAGCCTTTCCAGCTCTCTATCAACAACACTCAAGTACATAGATTAGGTTTCTTTGCTTTGTTTCTATATAAAGGCGTAGCTGGAACTGGCAATCACTACTGCAGTCTATGGAGTACAAGTATATAGGATTTCCTTCTTTATACTAGCGAACTCCTGTAATGTGTATCTTGGTACTTAAGTTATTACCACAAGCATGAGCTGGTTTAAAATCTAGTTGGGGTGGTTCTGCACAAAGCAAACTCTTTGGTTGGTTTTACTTATTGGTGCCCTGCTGTAAAATCCAGCTATGCCAGCTTGAAATTGAAGCTGGTCAAGCTGGTCATAAGCTGGTCTAGATGGGTATGAGCTGGTCAACCAACTAGTGATGGCAGTAAACCATGTCAAGCTGGTCAACCAGCTACCAGCAGTTCCAGAGTTGTTTTTTTCAACAGGGTGTATAATTGGTAAGTTCAAGTTCACACAGCAATGGAATTCAGCTCTTTAAACAAACCACCGACCGGTTGATCCCCACATTGCTTCCCAGGGTTAGTGAGCATGCGATGGAGGAGGAGCTTGATGTAATGGAGAGACTCACGTTTTCAGAGTTCCTGAGGTCATGAGCTCGGTGACTAGGAGAATGCACTTGTGGCCCTTCAAGGTGGACTTCCAGGAGTCGTAGAAACGCACAATGTTGGGGTGCTGCAGGCCTTTCAGCATCTCCACCTCCTCGCTGAAGCGCTGCCGCTCCACCTTTGTCAGCTTCCTTGTCTGGGGAAGGGGTACAGCAGTCCCGTGTCACCGAACAGCAATACACACAACAGCCTTCTGCTGAAATGAGCAATGGTCATTATTTGAAAGTATCTCATACTGCATGAAGCTAAAGACTGCCAAAAACCTCAATGCAGGGGAGATCAGACCTTGGTCAAATATGCAATTTTTTTGGAGTCAAATAGTTTTCTGTGCTCAATTGATCTTGCCTGCTGCAATTGAGCCAACCAAGAGAACCAGAAGGTGAGGCTTACACTTTTTGAGAGTATTTCATAGGTTCAAATACACCAGACAAGCTCAAGTATGATAATGACTCATTGTAAAACACTAATAATCCGGATCTCATAAACAATTTTTGTTTGTTTGTTACCTTCATCATATCAAACGGCTGACTTTTACTTTTTTTTTGTTTGTTTTGTTTTTTACCAATAGTGGCATGCCCTTTCAATTAATTATAGTTCTTCACTTTGTAATCAATGGGAAGTGTGCCTCATTCTTATTTAATGCTCAATTTTATTAGCTAATTAGTCACGTTGTCACGGTGTGCATAACTCGTTTCTTTGTATCTCTCAAGTACTGCTGTAGCTTAAAAAGGCCCTCAGAAAGTTCAGATGTTTGGGTAAAGTCTATCTTATCAAACTTATAAAGAGTAGGGCTGTGCAATATGGAAATTCTGGAGCCAGTATCAAAAAAACAATATTTGATTGCCAATGCCGGCTGATGCCCATTCCTAATGTTTTACATTTCAACACAAATGCAAACTGTGGCCAAGTTTCCACATTCATTGAAGAAGCAGATAAGCAACTTATAAAGGAAAAATGTAACAGGCTTTATTTGTACGGCATAACATAATACTTCAACTTTACCATTAAACACAAAGAGTGAATCTAGAGAACAACTGACTCTCTGTTTGTGAATTTGGCTAGTACAAATTATCCATTAAAACAAAAGATTTTCAGATCACTATGATTAAGCTGATGTTTGAGCCGATACCAATATGTTTGTTCAGAGTTTTTATGAGCCGTTACCAAGAAGAGCCCAACATTATCGAGCATCCCTTTTAATCCTTCCCTCTGCCCCGGTATATAAAGATGTGTTATGCAACAAAATAAAAGCAATTCCTCCATGTGGCATCAAATAGATCCAAAGCGCACAGACAGATGTTGCAATTACAGAGAACAAAGCCTGACATTTTGTGCAAAAAAAGAAATCACGAAAACACAGTTTTTGTCTAGTTAAACACACATGTCTGCAGTGTGTGAAGAGCGGGTGGAAAATTGCTGGGAGACCTAAGTGCTGCACTGTAACTGTTCTAGGAAATCGGGTAGCTGTGTTTGTGTTTACAGCTGGCTGGCGCTCTCCAAAATGGGCCCCGTCAACACAGGAGATCTGTCTTCTGCATCCTAGCTGACAGAGGGTAGAAAGTTCCACTCACTTAGGCATCCAGTTACGCAATGCAAAGTACTGTAATCAATTCAAGCATGGCCCTCCTTTTTCCACCCAGGAACACACTCCTATTCATTCAAGCAGACCCCAACGTAACACTGTCACGAAAATACAACCAACAAATCAATGCTTCAGAATAAGTACTGGCACACTTCGTTGTGATCCAGAATTGTAGATGGGGATGAACATGAGAAGTTATTGTGAAACCATGGCATCAAGAGCATGTCGATACGGCCTAAAGAGGGGGGGGCAAGAAGCTGCCAGCAGTATTTTCCAGGAGCCAGTTCCAAGAAATTCTTGAATCTGAGGAACTGCTCATTAGACATTAACAGGGAACAGCTTGTAAAATCGCAAACTAAATTCGGTATGAAGTAATGAAAGACTGTATCTTTCGATAAATAGGAAAATTAGAAAGATTTTCAATGAAAGACTATACGCAATTACACATTGATATAATTTGCATTATGTCCTCATAATATACACTTTATTAGGAACACCTGTACACCCCTTATTCAATGGATTATCTAATCAGTTAATCATTTGGCAGCAGTGCAATGCATAAAATATGCAGATACGGGTCAGGAGCTTCAGATAATGTTCACAATAGAATGGGAAAAAATGTGATCTCAGTGATTTCGACCGTGGCATGATTGTTGTTGCCAGACAAGCTGGTTTGAGTATTTCTGGAAATGCTGATCTCCTGGGATTTTCACGCACAACAGTCGACTCAGAATGGTGCAACAAACAGGCCGTTCTGCAATCAGAGGAGAATGGCCAGACTGGTCGAAGCTGACAGGAAGGTGACAGTAATGCAATTAACCACACAATACAACAGTGATATGCAGAAGAACATCTCTGAACACACAAACAGTCTAACCTCTAAGTGGATAGGCTACAGCAGCAGAAGACTTAATAAGATAAATAATAAAGTGCTCACTAAGTGTATATTCACAGAAATGTCAACATACAGTCTCAATGAGCTCCACAAGTCTTTGGACAAAATAACCAAACCGGTTATTTTGGTAAGCCTAATGTTTAGCCTATGTCTTTGACAGTTTTTTTCGGAGTTTTTTTCTAATTTCTCATAATGGCTTCCTTGACTTCATGGGCACAACTCTGGTCCTCATGTTGACAAATGGCAATAACAGACACCAAAGGCAATCAAAAGCCTAGAATCAAGACTAGATACTGAAAGCTTTATTATACGGCACTAAGGAGGCAACTGAATACACCTGACTAATCACATGCACCCCAAATGTTATGGCGTCATGAAATGGGGGACTATAAAAAAGTGCTGCAATTTCTACATGGTAAAGCCAAAATGTATAAAAAATACTATTTATTTAAATTTGCACTTTAACCACATGTGCTTTGTTTGATTACAAATCTTTGTGTACAGAGCCAAGAAAAAAATATTTGTCCCAAGACTTATGGAGCTCACTATGTTGTAATTTGTTTACACATACTGAATATATATTTTTTTTAAAAGACCAAAGAAATTCTAGGCTCATTAATGTTATTTCATGTATTTGCTCCAAACTAGCATTATTTAAATAGGGGATCCATGATGTTGGTCTGCTGTCCAGACAACCTAACATAAATGCTGCCAAGTAATCTGTTTTGCAAAAGAGGCAAGTGCTAATTGCCTTTCTAACTAAGGCTTTGAGTCTGTGTTGTGCGATAGGAACCTGAGAATGACCATCCCTTTGAGGCGAGCCAATCAATAAATCTAAATAAGGGGGCTGACATCATATTTGGCTTTTGCTTCACCGCATTGGGCTTTTTCATTCTCAGCTGGTTTATATATACCCAGCACAGTCCTAGTGTGTGAAGTGCTCACCTTTACAAAGGAGTTACATAAGGTCACCATAGCATCAGACAAGGCAGGATTGAAAAATGCAAAACTTTATTTGCATAATACAAGGGAAGATTTGGGGTGTTTTGAGGACGGCCCGTCATGCAAGGTAAAATGTGTGTTCAATCAGGACCCCAGTATGAACACCAATATATCCTCCAGGCTGCAAGCTGTCAGCTGTGTTTAAATCAACACATATCAGCTTGGAGGTACAGGAACTGGGCCCTGTGACACGACTGGTAGCAACTTGCAGGCTGCAAACTTGGCTGATGAGCCCCAACGCGCAAGGAGCACACAGTAGCCTTTCAGGAAAATGGGGGGAGGCTTTATAGAATTATAAAGTTTTATTGGAACAACATGTTATTCACCGATGTTCCTCAAACCAAAATGTGCGAGAGTGGAATCGCGAGAAAATTAATGTGCGGATGCTGACGCAGTCATGTTTCAATCTGAAAAAAACATTTCTGGAACAGACATATCCCTGGATGTAGGCCTTGCTGAAGAAAGTTTTTAAAGGTTGAGACAAACGTGTGCTTAGAGTGAATGTTCCCGACCAAGGCCTCTGTTTTAAAGAGCCGACAATCCTGCATGGCGGCGGACGGGCAGGTTTCTTTGTATCAAGCGGAGAAACGCCGCAGGCTTAAACGCATAACCTCGTTTTACCGACGCTCTTCAGGCCAGTATAATTCCTTAAAAGCCTTTTGACTGTCATGATGCTTGGGGCGCTGGGCTAGGCTTTCTCTGGCTGTGTGTAACAAAGAGAAGAAGCCGCAGTTGTAAACATGATGAAAGAGAAGCTTTTTTAACGTCGGCGCTGGAAGGCTTCGGTCGTTAGCAGCCCTGGCAGCTTCACCTGCCTTTGGCATTTCCTGGCAAAGATTACTGGCTGAGAAAAAAAACACAAGTTGGGTTCGCATGGCCTGATTCCACTTTCTCACATCATTCCGAACTGTTGTCCGGAGCATGCTGCCATCCTGCGCAAGCTTCCACTGGCAATCAAAAAGCCGGGGCAAAACAGAGGAGCCGGTGCAGACACAGAAGATTGTCAGACATTTTGCCAGCAAAATGTCCTGAATTGTATTGATATTTTTGCTACACTATGCTATGCCTATTTCTTAGCCCCTTCCACTTTGGCCCCCAAGAAGGCAATTTCAGCCTATTTTGTGCAAGTGCTATATCTCAAAAACGATGTACTGCACACACACGGTTGAAGATCAAATTAAAGAAGAGGCTTGTATGTCAGAACATGTACATACAGTGTACACAAAAGCTATATACAAATACAGTGTTACAGTTTAACACTGGATATCTCAATTTCTAAATGAGGATCCAAGAGGTTGTGGTTGAAAAACTGTAAGCGTGGCATGGCGGAGCCCGCTGTTTTATTGCTCTGTATGGATGATACGAATCAAAATCTTTTTAACAATTTGGCATCGTTGTTTTGTGGTTTCAATACATTGCAGTTTTTTGTATGATATACATATGATGATGAATTTCAGACGTTGATGTCTCAGCAACAAGAAGGCAGGCAGAGTGGATAAAGTAATAAAGAAATGAAGTTTATTTGAATTTGAAGCCTCACTTAAAGGTACAATAGGTAATGTCAAACTCAGTGAAGAGAGGAATTGCAGCAACAAACACCCTCAAACCAGAACACCGTTTATCCCTCCCCCTTCTCTGTGAACGCAGTGATGTTGAAACGCCATTGGCTGTGGCAATTAGAACCAATTTTCATACCAAAGAGCTTGAATTACTGTACAGCTATACAATGTTTTGGTACAGGGTGCATTAACTGTATATGGAAGGTAAGGGATTGTAACAATGTTTTAACACAAAAATCCTACATGTTGTACCTTTAAGCTGGGCTGCTATGTGTTCAGTGCTTTCTCCTCTCCCATGTGAGAGGGAGGAGGAGAGAGGTGGCGTTGCTTTGGTCAGGCCCGCTGCTGTGCCAGGTGAAGAGGTATCATCATATATAGGCAGGTCTGTACTATATATCACCCAGCTCAGCAAATGGATGTTCAGGGAAAAAGTTTGGGGGCACCGGAAATTGTGGGTTGTCACAGCTCAATTACAAAGTAGAGCCTCGACAATCTTTTCTGAGACTTCCGGTTCAAGCCAAACTGTGGGAACACTTCAAATGTTCCCACTGAAATCCAAGGCCAGGTTTTGTCTACACTTTCAAATTGTTTTTGTGGCAGTGCCCTTTCTACATACAGTGTAGTCCGTAAATATTTGGACAGTCTGCAAGTCCTTCACGGATCCCCGATACAGATATATATACCCTCAAAATAAAGCTGACAGTCTGCACTGTAACCTCATATTCATTGTTTAATTTCAAATCTAATATGCTGGAGTACAAAATAACAAAAATGATGTCACTGCCCAAATACTAACAAACTGCACAGTAAAGCTAAAATTTTTGTCCAGTCACCATTACTGTTTGCAGAATCTGTACACTTTTCTCAAGTTTCACTGAAGCCAAACCGCAGAAGTCTTCTGCTGAATGGCGATCAATGATAACCTACATACTGTACTGTTACACTGCATCTCTTGTATTTCAATCAATGACAACATATTTTCTGTAATATAGCATACACCCCAAGGACATTGCTTTGATTCATTCACGATAACTACTGTACAGTTTAAAATGAACCCAAGTTATAGTGTCCTCACATCACATTACCCAGTCTCCAGAAAGTTGGAGGAATTCATTATACTCCCGAAGTTGCTGCAGGATTTATGCTCAGCCCTTCGGGAGCTGTGTGGGGGTTGCGGTCAGGGTTTGCACAGCAAGGCCAGGAATGATTGGGCCAGAAGCCACATACCTGTGGTTACATAAGCGCAGCTGATAATATGGATGCTGGGAAAAGCAGTGCCTGACAAAAGAACCAGCTGAAAGGCCCGAGGCCACCAGAATGGTAGTGAGCGAGGCTTTTGGACTCAAGTAACCCTCAGGCGGAATGGCGACTGGCCTCACCTAAAAGTGAGAGGCACGTGCGAGGGGCTCGAAGCTCATTCCACCTGTGCGGCGCAGCCCCGTTCACACCGCCGACTCGGCCTGCAGACCACATGCTGCAGATTAGGCAATTAGGGTCAGCGGTATTGCAGCCCGCTCGAACCGGAAAATGCACAGCCATGATGCAGAGGCCCTGCTCACACACAACGGAGCTCTGCGAAATCCTTGGCACCACCTGAATTCGATCCGGACGCAGAGAAGGAAGGGGAAGGCTTTATTCCAAACTGGGTTGAGACCTCTGGAGCGCAAATCTACTTGGCTCCGTTTCCTCCCAAGGTCTCCTCCCAAGGAATCATTCTCTCAATTCACCTTCCACTCGTCATTGTATGTTCTCAAAACTAGAATTAATTCAACCACCACCTCATATAACATATGGATCTCAGGGTGCTGCACTCAGTGAGCTGTGCCATCATGAGGTGACTGCATGTACAGGTAAAAAAAAGCTGGAAAGCAGACATGCGGTTATAAACATGACGGCATTAATAAGCCAATTGCCTGCCTGCCAGCCTGTCAGCAGTCTCACACTGACTTCCCCTTACACCACCGTGCCAGGGGTGCTTGTGGGAAAACACGCACAGCTTGCGTGAGAATCAAAGGCACGGGCATGAGGCTGATCTCAGAAGTAGACAAAGCACCTTCCCACCTCTGGCACAAAACAGCCTGTCAGGTTTGGGGAACAGAGGAACCAAGCGCAGACTCAGGGGTAACAGGAAAATAGCAGGTTTAATGACACAGTGCAGATCCAAAATGCAATCCAGAAACAGCCAATGGTCAAAATCTGGGCAGATGGAAACATACAGGGCACACAGAAGAGTGGTCTGATGACAGGCAGAATTCAAAAACAGGAAGGCAGTCCACACAGACAAAGGCACAAAAACTTAATCAAAAAACACAAAGTCGAAAAAAGCCAGGCAGAGATCAAACAAGGAAAATCCAAAAAAAAGACCAGACCAGACCTGACCACACCAAATACAGGGGTGAAGGCACGGGGTACAGGAGGCTAGAACCGGGGACAGGAAAATACAAGGACAGACTCAGGATACAGGGTATGACGAACTAGCGTTGAGCAAACGAAACAGACCAGTATATATGCCACAGATAACAAGAAGAAACATGAATCAGGTGTGTGAACTGGGGAACAGATAAGGAACAGGTGAAATTAATGACAAGAGACAGGAAGGAAGTACATATAAGGAGTGGGAGGCGGATACAACAAATGGAGCACAGGTGAAACAAATGAATGAGAGTGAATGGAGCAGAAAACAGATATGGTGGTCACAGAGGGAAACAGGGAAAATGCTAGAAACAGGAAACACAGAAGCTGACACAGCTCGCATTAAGCTCCCGAAAGGAGGCTGAGTGGGAATGCTGCGGCATTAGCGCCAGCGTTCCTTGCCAGCATGCGCCGTCCCCTCCTGAACAGTGTAAACACGGGCGTCAGAACGGGGCGTTCGAGGTCTGAGAGCACACTGAGTTACCAGTGTGCACCATCCAAGAAAACCTGACTCCTGACCAATGGACACACGGAGTGGAAAAACAGGTCACACCACAGTTGGCTTTTTATGGGGTTCCAATTCTATCTCTTCCCCAGGCTTTGGAAATAGGCTGTGCCTGCCTGCCTTATCAGCATTCTTCCTGTTCACGTATCAAGCAGAGAAACTGCTGGCTTGGAGGCGACAGACAGATGCTGCTCCAAGTGCATCCCAGCAATATCTCTCTTTTCCCTTCCCCGTGGACTGACTCAAAACTTCAATCACAAAAAAAAGGCTTCTTTATTTGTTATGCAATAGACCGCAAGCAAACATTTTGGGGCTGGAATAAAAAGCTTATTCAATCATAGTAAAGGGTCCTGTACTGTTGACCCAAAATTCCCGCCCTGTTATACACAGAAATATGCGCATGTGCTGGCAGACCTATAATCCGTGAAGTTCACTTCCAACCAAATAGAGCATCTCTTTCACTGGCCTCAGACAAGCTGTTGTGTCTTAACTGGATCTTCAACAGGAAGCTTGCATGACTGACTAGTTCATCCAGGGATGTACATGCTGAAAGAAAGTCCAATTTCTATGGCTTTTCAATATAAAATGAAAAACCCCTCTGTACTATGCATCACCAAGCCACACAAAGCCTCTTCTTTGGCATCAGCAGTTCACTGGCGCCACAGACGGACAGGGTGGTTGTGTGTTGTGTTGACGCTAGCAATGCAAAAAATCATTTCTGTCCACTGTAGGGGACACAATTCTCTGGTTCGAATCTCAAGAAAGATGCCGAAACTGCAAGGGACATAATAAACATAAAAAATATTTCTGAAAATATTTTCAGTCATTTTCACTTCAATTATGTTATTTCAAAAATGTTAATAGCTAAATCTATTTTCTGCAGGGTCTCAGGAGGTTAGACTAATGAGAATGACAAGCTTCCTACTTCCTTTAAGGGGGCATTATGTGCCAATGTTATTATATTATGTTATTAAGTTATTGCATTAAAACTGTTGTTTTTTAAATATTATTATTGTTGTTGTTGTTGTTGTTTTTTTATAGAATATTGTACATAGTGCTTTCAGATTGTTCACTCAATGAAAAGGGCATAATAAATATGATATATTATTATTATTATTATTATTATTATTATTATTATTATTCTGATTATGTAACAGAAGAAGGAAACATCCAGCAATGCGGCATGCTGAATAAAGGAAGCCAGTCTCTTATAGGGTGGTAATAACTCAATCTGCTTTATCTCTTTTACTGTTGACCTCCTTCATCAGTAGTCCAGGCCCAGGGATTCCAACCTGCTCACCACAACTTTAATATAAGGTTGGAAGACTCCAATGGAATAGACTGCCAAGGTGTAAACAAGTCGTGTTCACAAGGAGTTGCTGTTTCTGAGGGGCAACGAGTCAATAAGTCGCAAGCTGTCAAGAAGGTCCAAACGGCATTGGATGTCTCCATGCTTCCATTGCTCCATACTCTTTCTTTAAACAATAGTTCAACATCTGTTATCCTTAATTCATTTCATCCCCCCTCATTCCACCTTGGTCTTGGTTTGGTTTCTTCAAAGTGCTTCTTATAGGTACTGTGACTATTTAGGATTACTATCTTTCTGAAATGAAATGTGCTTTGTAAGGTCACTCAGTGTAGATATAAGATACTTTTTTCTCAAAGGAGCTTTGACCTCCCAATGGAATTTGCCTCAAAAAAAACAAAAAAAAAACACATTTAGACCTAAAAAAGAGCTTCAGGAAATTGCATGAGATCACAAGATGCAAAGTGCAGACTGTGTTAGTTTTGCCCTCCACTCTGTCACTATGAATGGACAAAGACAAGCTGTGTAATGACAAATAACCTCTGAGGAACAACCTCTGACTGACTGTGCCCACACTGACTGTGACTGACTGTGCAAGAGTGAGTGTACACTCATAAATGCAGGTGAGCAGGTTTCTCCTGTTCTGTCCGACTGTTGGTTGAGCTTTCAGGATCCTAAGAAAACATCAGTAGTGCCTGGTGGTGCCAATCAACCACGTATCTGATGGAGAGACTGAAGGCTAAGGTCTCTTTTTTGTTTCCAGGGTGAACGGCAGCATTATGCGCTTTGATGAAAAAGAACAACATCACCGTTTTATGAAAAGGTTTATCTTTAGTAATACACTAGATTAAACATAACAAAGCTGGTTTTCTTTGGGAGTTTTGTGGGGACTAAAACTGTAATTCGGAGGCTCAAACAAAAATCCCCTACAATGCAATGTGAAAATGCACAAGGTGCAGTTTGCATAAAAAGGTAAAGTACCAATCTGGTGTTTCCTTCAGTATCTCTGAAACAGCACTAATTTGCCTTTTTTTAGCTATAATCTAAAAGCTATATATTTCTAGCTATAACCAAAATCTTCTCAACTACACTTCACTACTTCTGAAAAATACTATGATTAGATATAATTCAATGCCTGACTGCAAATGGGGTAAACGTTAACAAACGGTTGAATTCAACACCTTCTGCTTGCCACCTATTATAATTGCCTTAACCTACTAGCCCAAAATATACTTTTTTGCCAATGTAGATTTCTATAAATCAGACATATGTTTGTTTCCTTTATGACCAGCAAGTCCTCATTTTACACTCAATAGTATTGTTGGGTCACAACAGCCTCTTGAGCACAGCTCTGCACTCCTGGGCCAGGTTATGGAGTTGGCCCAGAGGGTGCATTGCATAGGATTAAGTGCATTAGCTC
The DNA here is from genome assembly GCF_963514075.1 of Conger conger. NCBI lineage: Eukaryota > Metazoa > Chordata > Actinopteri > Anguilliformes > Congridae > Conger > Conger conger. The sequence continues at coordinate 42,261,364 of NC_083761.1, forward strand.
AGGATATATTCCATCATCCCAATTTGGGCTGCACCTGAAACTGAGCCAGGTCAACGAGCAAATAAGCTCCAACTGCATTTATGTACTGTATGTGGTATTCCTCGATAGCTTCATGTGACAGTGACAAATGATGAGTTTTGTTTATTAAGGGTATAGAGCAGGGGTGTCAAACTCCAGTCCAGGAGACCAGCCTGAACAATTCAACGGCCTAATCATTTATGCTGAAACACAGCAGAAACATGCAGATATCAGGGCGCAGGACTGGATTCTGATACCTGAGGTATACAGGGTAACTAGGAAGTTCCCTATTAATGGGGAGGGGACTCTAGGTCCAAACGGAACCATTCAGGTGACAGTCAGGATGGTACATGCTTCATTTCAAAGGTATGTTGATTGTCAACATTGTTTTTTTAAGAGCTGTATAATTCAATAAAAGAGGTATTTGGACATAAGGAATATTTATATTTTGCCATTTAATGATTCATGCATTCATATTTTAAAACTGCCTCTTATTTTGAACATAAAGGGAATGGAAATGTTCACCTGAATTCAAGCCATTTAAAATCACATTATCCTGTTATTGGGAAGCACATGCAACAGATCAAACCATTTACCTTAATTCTGTGCACCAAATTGTGGTCCCCCAGTCTATTAGATTGCCTCAAAAGTTAGAAGTGGTGCCATCTACAAAATGTAGGGAAAACATGCAGCCTTTGTCTATAGACACAAAGAGAGCACTGTGGAATTACTACCTAAATGACCATCATCCTTTCAACCAAAGCGGACTTCCCTGTTTGTATTAAGGATAGCTAGAGCTGGAGATATCTTCTGGGTCCCTCTATATGAGATCAGGAGGCCTGTAAAGCTAAGGAGATAGGTGAGGCCTTTCTGAATTGGGGGGGAGGGGGCCTTTATCTAATTCTGTTTGAACTTTTACTCTTTTACTCTGAACTCTCATGTATTGCAAATTATGTTTTATTATTACGGAAAGCTCTGGCTGTACCACACAACAAGCTGCTTACCTAGCAGATTGATAAAAGGTTAGTGCACCTGTATTTCCTTTGAACATAATTCCATGTGTATTTTGTCTATGTCTAGACATAAATGGCTAGTATGCAATGCCCTCAACAACCTGGTAGTAGACAAAAACCTGAGGTAAAAACTAAAACTAGCTGGAATGGTAATGTGTGTCTGTGTTTGTGTGTGCATGTGTGTGCACGTGTGTGCATGTATGTGCGTGTGGGCGTCAGACCCACTGTGTTTGAATCATGCTGCATTACCATCAGGTTCTTTCGCACAGGAGTATACTTTGCTGCTGTTGACTGGGTAAACACAGTTTGAGATCTGCTACTGGGTGAGGTTTTGAGTGCGTCCTACAGAACTTCTACTGCAGGGCTGCCAGCTTAGAAAACCTTCCTTGCCGTGGAGAGACAGACCCCAAGAACAACACACACACCCATAGCACCACTGCTGATCTTCTCACAGGTGGGGCCGAGTCGATGAAACAGTGCATTGTGGGGCAGCCAGAAACCCACAGCCTTGGGGGGGAAAAGCAGTGGATTCCTTTTGTGAGGGAATCGACGGCTCCTTTCAGCTCTGGAGTTGCATCAAGTTTTTTTTAACTCTATAAATGCTGCCTGCTTGTGGTTGACTCGTCGGCATCCCAAATTATCGTTGCGTTTGTATTTCTATAATTATATAAACTGTAACGTAATAAAACCGCTAAATGCCAATGCCAGATTGTTAAAAAGACTCCACTAGCGAGAACAGTAGTTTGGATGCTTATCGAGCTTTTATTTGCAAAACAGGGCAAATAAAACAGCACCCTTGCCACACTCACGGTTTACAACCCTCACCTCGCCATAGACTCAGACAATAAAAGGCATATTCTAACAATCCTTGATACCATTTCTCTATGTCAAAAAAACATGTTCCAATTTAAGAACAAAAATATACAATTCAGAAGTTGCATGAATAAACACATTGTCTTTGTTTTCTTAGCTTTCTAGTTTGGCAGAAATATAAGTTTGTTTCACAAATTATTTGATACAGACTATAACGTCAATCGTAGCTATTTCGTAATCCATTTAGCCATTTTTGAGAAAGCAATCTATTTGCCGGGACGATACCTAAGCGAATGCCGCCTTGAACCATTTCTTGTTGTTGTGTAAATGCATTGCTAGGTCATTTCAGTACTGAACTAATGTAAAACATGGTAAGCTTCTTGTATGGGGTTTCCTACCCTTTCCAACAAGGTATAATGTGTCATATTCAGGCGATGGACAGTTTAGGAATATCGCTGTGTTTGCATAGCAGAATGATAATTCAGACGTGCATAAAAACATCCAGTGAACATTTGCATTGCAGGCAAATCTATGTCCAACATAAATCTGTGCAGAACATGTTTGAAGCTTATCCTGGGGCTATTCATCCGGCTGTGATGCATACATGCCTGTAGGATATGTCAATATCAGAGGACAGTTTCTTTTAGGGTGTGCGTGGGTTGAAGTTTGGTGGTACAGCCGTCATATTGCATAGATTTACACTCACCGAGCACTTTATTAGGTATTTATTAGACTTATTTTTTTGACTTCAACTGCTGTAGCCTATCCACTTACAGTTATGAGGCATTGTGTGTTCAAAGATGCTCTTCTGCATACCACTGTTTTAATGCGTGGTTATTTGCGTTACTGTCACCTGTACTGTCAGCTTTGACCAGTCTGGCTATTCTCCTCTGACGTCTCTCATTAACAAGGCATTTCTGTCTGTAGTGCTTCTCACTGGATTTTCGTTTTGTTTTTTGCACCATTCTTTGCAAACTCTGGAGACTAGTGTGCGTGAAAATCCCAGGAGATCAGCAGGTTCTGAGATACTCAAATCACCCTGCCTGCCACCAATCGTCATTCAAGGGTCAAAGTCACTAAGATCACATTTTTTCTGAAGCTCCTGACCCATATGATTGGTTGATGCATTACACTGCTGCCACACAATTGGCCAATTAGATAATCGCATAAATAAGTAGGTGTAATAAAGTAAAAATGTTCCTAATAAGGGGCACGGTAAGTGTATGTTTGTTTTCCCCTTAAAATCCAACCCCACATTCATGTGATAAAGGTTGGTTAGAAAACATCATGCTGGAATCCTTTTTGGAGAGCTTTTTGGACACTTATAAAAACATACTCTCATATATGTGAATAAAACATAAACAAAAGGTTCATTTTCATCCCATTCTGTATAATCTGTTTTAATATTTAAAAAAAAGCTTTTCTGATCATCCGTGTGTCTGGACACAAACATTTGCAGATGTTTTGTATTTGGAGGAATTTGGGGACACACAAGTTGATATCAAGTTTGTGCAGAAATATAAAGTAGTTCTTTTTTAGTTTTTTTGTGTGTGTGTTTTAATATATCTTTCGTGTACACTGTGTGTACAAGCTCTTCATAAATTTGAATGGAACAAGCCTCTTCTTTCATTTAAATCTCCAACCGTGTATATGCAATAGATAGTTTTTGAGATATTGACACTTTTTTTAGGACTAGTACAAAATATGTGGAAATTTTCCTCAAGGGTTAGTGGAAAGGGTTAATATGACGATACACAAGCCCCCAGTGTGCACTGCCAAACTCCTAGAGCTGGTACACAACCTGTTATTCACAGGTCCTCAGGGGACCCGGATATGTTCAAGAGCACATGACAGGGCAGGGCCGAGATGTCTAGTTTTTTGTTCACAGCGGTATCAAAAACAAATGTTGCCTTTACTAATGATTTCCTATGAAATCATACTTTCATTTAATTTAACTCTTTTGCATCCATTGTTGATCGTTGGTGCAAGGCAACTTAATGCATCTTTGTGGAAATGTCCGTTCTCTTAAAACTCATTCAGTTAACACACAAAAACTTCAGTAGAACAAAAACTAAGCTTAATTTGACTTCAAATAAAGTAACATTTATTTCCCATAGATGACAATCTAATGAAATTTCATGTTAAGAATGTGCTACTGTTATCAAGCAAATAACAGACTGCAAGTTGGGGAGCTTTTAAACGTGACTCATAATTGATGAAGGCTGCCATATTTCAGCCAGCAATTACCACTGCTAACAGCATTTAAATGTAGTGACCTTTCCTATGTTAAGCAATTAAATAAGCTTAATGAAGCCCACAGCAAGCATCTCTTTCTCTGGATGGATTGTCAAATACTAAGTGGAGGAACTGTTTGTTCTCCAGTATAACATTGACTGTGAGTCACAAACAGGCAAAGTACTTAGACCGCTGCTGTTACTGCAGGTGAGACAGCACCCTGCCACAGAACTGTATTCAAATGCAATTGGTTTCCCTTCAAACACTGTTCTTTTTGGTTTTCCTTATTTAAGGAAACAATGCAGCAATTTGTGGATGTGTGTGTTTAACGCCATGCATCCACACGATAGATACTTTTAAGGGTTGTCAATCTAAAGATCTACCTCAGAGCGCTGACAAGGACCACTAAATACCCCTATCAAACAATACAAATGTGAAGATTTTGAGCTTTATGCCACATCCATTGACTGCCATGATCATGAAGGGGGGGGTACACAGTAGAGGTGTGCGTGGGACTGATTTGTTTAGCCCGCACCCGCCTGTTCCCGCGGCATTTCCTGCTACACCCGCCTTTGCGCGGCAAGACTTTGTTCCAGGGCCTCCAGCAAGCCCACATGCATATAGGCAGAGATACGCAAATCAAAGTGGTCATGCATCCAGAGACTGTTTGTTAAGATACACAACCCAACATACTCACTGAGCACTTTATTAGGAACACCTACTTATTCATGCGATTATCTAATCAGCCAGGCATGTGGCAGCAGTATGCATAAAATCATGCAGATATGGGTCGGGAGCTTCAGTTAATGTTCAGATCAACCATCAGAATGAGAGAAAATGTGATCTAAGTGACTTTGACTGTGGAATGATTGTTGATGCCAGACAAGTTGGTTTGAGTATCTCAGAAACTGCTGGTCTCCTGGGATTTTCACACACAACAGTCTAAAAAACGGTGCAAAAAACAAAAAAACATCCAGCGAGCAGCAGTTCTGCGGGCGGAAACACATTTTAATGAGAGAGGTCAGAGGAGAAGATAACGCAAATCACCACACAATACAACAGAAGAGCATCTCTGAACACACAACGTATCAAACCTCTAAATGGATAGGCTGCAGCCGCAGAAGACTTAAGGAAAAAAAATAAAAAGTTGAAAAAATACCTAAACAAAGTGCTTACTGAGTGTAGAGGGCATTGGTAACTGCAACTGTATGTGATAGGCTTGTTACACAATCAAGCAAGAGCTGTTGTTGTCTATTCAGCTGAAAATAAGTGGTTGCATCCTCTGCCAGCATTGAGCCTGTTTTACATTAAAAGATATTTAAATGCTTTCATGACTCCGGTGCCTGTATGACCACATGACAAAACACATTTGGTTAATTATAGGTGTGTATGATAGATGATTGAAGCATGATTGATGCCCTGATAATATATTAAATTGTGATAATTATAGTTGAGTGCTCGTCACAGAAGTTATGCCCGTTCTGAAATTTTTTGGTGGTTTTCATGATTTTTCATGATTTTCGGATGGTAAGAATCAACCTTATCATAGGATACCCTACAGTGTTTTAACCATCTTTCCAAATGCTGGTGTGTGACAATGTACACAGTTTCTGGAATGTTCTTGGATTAAGACTCCTATCCTGGTTCTGTCAGTAGTTCCAATCAATGTTCAACAGTCCCAGTTCAACAGTGCTGGTGTCGAGTGCTCCTTCCCTATTACAGTAATGTTGTCAGTGACAACAAGCGCTGCCTCAAGGGCTCAAACCTCACAACGTAGGCTACATGTTGTACCAAAGCAAATGATTATTTTAGTAATGCAATGTTGGCATGCTCTGTTTCTAACAAGTTCTCTTCAATAAAAGGGAAAAAAGTACGCTTCTATGATGGGCGAGCTGATCATTGCATTTTATTCACATTTGTTCCTAGTAGCAACTACCCAATTTTTTTATTTTTTATTTTTACATCAAACATTTGCAGACTGTTGCCATTGCAAATGTTGTTTTGATCATTTCACACTGATGTGCATGAGATCTATTTAATACACTTATGGTTTTTTTTTTACGCTCCATGATTTCTGCTGCTTTGTTGAGTGATTTTCAAATACCTTGCCGTGACTGCCCAATGACTTCAGCCAATATATTCTGCGACAAACATCCAGCCTTAGTGAAAATAAAATAGCTACAAATAGCATTTCATAGATTTGCTTGAATTTTTGGCCTTAACACACCGTGCCAATGTAATACGCACAGCTTCCCATCTGTGCGTCCCACCCCAGCTGCAGAAATGTCACCTGTGAACCGAATCCTACTCACCCGGTGCACAGGGCCTAGGTCTGCATACCAGCCAGAGGAATGCCCAGAATTTGCCCTCAAGCCCTTTCCCGCCCAACCCTGTACCATGTGATCTCGGGACTGGAGCAGCTCCCTCCTGGAAGGGCCAAGGAAAGTACAGGGACAAACCCAAACAGTGTCAATTGGGTCAGACCCCATCTGGGTACACCGTGTCCTTGCCCATAGTGTAAGACCCTGGTCAGTTTACTGACAACTCGAGAGTTAGAGACGTCTCAACACTGGCAAGGCCATGGGTGAATCAGTATTGAAATTGCAAGAACACAGCAACAGATCCCGCCAATGGCGCATAGCATTTTACCTAGGTGTGGGACACGTTTTTTCCACCAAGTACACTGCCTCTCTTGGGTTGTAGTAGCATGAGGTTGAGCCTTATCACCGGGTGAGGAGCTGAGCCCCAAATTAAGGAGCGAGAAGAACACAGTGGTTTACTTGTTTTTTACCCAATTACTTGTTCTCATAAACTGCACCCACTGTAGATGTATTCAGTCCTGCTGATGTCATAGGTTTATAATTTGAACAATTTTCCAAACAGTTTTTTTCAACTGAACCCGCCCATTACGAAGGTGGAGTTGGAGAGCAGTACCGACATAAACATTTATGACTTCAAGCAAACATGTGTATGTAAATCATCCTGTTATTAGCTCAGAACTACTGATTTCAGGTGCAATATTCTAAATGAACAATGAGTGTCAAACAGATTAGGTTTTTTTCAGCGCTAGCACAAAAGCACTCATTACTCTTGTAACTCCAGAAAACTGCTTGTTAAGACAGCAAAGAGCACAAGACCTCTTCTATAATCAGCCATGTGTCTGGAAGTCCATTCAGGGTTCGGTCTCTCGTGGAAACGGACGAGGACCGGTGGTTACCTTGCGGTGGGAGGGGTACAGATGAGCAATGGGTAATGACAGTTCCACTGTTACTGCAGGTGAGACAGCACCCTGCCAATATTACGCCCAGTTTATAGACAGATTAGGAGCCAATCCTCAGTACATGCAAAGTACACTGAAAAAACCTTTGAAGATTTGAATTGAAAATGAACCAAAGTGAAGGAAACGGATGACTAAACAAAGTTTATTTTTACAGTTGGATATGGTGTCACGTTTCTTCTGCCACTTATCCGGAGATCAAAAATGCACTCTTCTGGGAAGCTACATGACAGATTCAATGTAGTCTTCCCTGCAGTGTGCAATAGCTGACATTTACAAGCCAATACCAATTGCCTTTCACATAGTAGAAAACAAAACCTAAGAAAATCCTTGACACACTGGAAAAGCTCAATCAAGGTGGTCTTCAAAAGACCTCTGGCCTCGGGTATAGCTCAAACTGCTACAGTCACGCCTGCACAGTGAACATGCTGGAGCCACATGTCACATTATGACCAGCAGGTCTGTTTCACCGTGGGGTGCCCACGCACTAGAAAGAAAGCACCTCCCCAAAGAACACAGTGCATGAAGCAGCCATTTACTATATAAGCTCTCTGAGTGCAAACAATATACAATGGAATATACTGCAAATATGTGGACTTTTTATTTTATTTTAGAAAAAATCTAGAGTATTTTGAAAACATACAATGCAGTCCGTAAGTATTTGGACAGTGGTACAATTTTTGTTCTTTTGTCTCTGCACTCCAGCATATTGAATTTGAAGAGAAACAATGAATATAAGGTTAAAGTGCAGACAGTTACCTTTAATTTGAGGGTATTTACATCCATATTGGGTGATCTGTTTTAATTTTTTTGGCCCGAAAAGTAATTGGACAGTTGGCTTCTTAGCTGTTTCTGATCAGTCAGCTGTAGTCAATCGCTTCCTTAGTGCAGTTATAAGAAAGTTTGCAGTCTCTAGTCTTGGTTCTAGACTAGACTAGTCTGCCTTTGGTGCTAGTCAACATGAGGACCAGTTGTACAAATAACATTGAAGGAAGCCATTATGAGGTTGAGAACAATATGTAAAATATATTGATAATATACTTTACTTAAATACATTTTCATTATCTTCTATTTGCATAAGCAAGCCTCTGAAGAAAGACCCTCTTGAAAATGACACTAATGATAGCAGAGATGGGGTGAGAGCATCAGGGTTTTATCGATGCACACTTCAACTTGAGAAAGAACAGACATACTCAGGCGTTTAAAGGGAAGAACACTAAAATAACTTTATAAACCAGTTAATCACAAAGCACAGGCAGAGCTAAGTCCTGGGTCTTAAGTTGGCCAGAAATTCTTGCACATGGCTGCTCACATTTCCGTGAGATTTTAGTTTTTATCCATTCGATTTCTGTTCTGAAAAATGAGCAGGCTTTAGCCTGCTGCTGTTTGCATGGTTTCCAGAAACGCACTGAAACCTAGGCACGTACCCCTCTTTCTCTCTCTCTTTCTCACAGTCTCCCTCTTTCTCTCATGGAACATAAAAACCATGACTCCAACTCTCCAAAGTCTCAATTAGCCCTGTTCACTGAAGGCCTTAAAATAGCTTATCAGCACAACGCAGCATGGTCCTACTTTCACTCACCTTGTGTATCCAACTGGGAGACACATTTCTTTGTACAGCATACATGAAAACCAGTGACAGAACAATAATATCTATAGTCACATTAGACTGCATCTTGTTCTATTTTCTTGCCACAAAATATTTGAAAACTGCTTAAAAAAATCTCTTTGCATTTGAATCTCTATGGCAATTGGGGGGTGGGACTAGATTCAACTGTAAATTATGCTAAAACAGTATAGAATGCATTTGTTGGCTAAATGGCTCATCAAGGGTCCAAGGTATCAGATGAGCCTCAAACCATCATGCTGCTGCCAAATAGTCGTAGATACTACAAGGGACATTTCTCCTGACTAATTTTCCTGTTGAACTCAATGGAATAATTATTTAGGATAAACAACCCTTGAAGTATCTACTGTATATCTAGTAGCAGCACGGTGGTTTGAGGCTGGTTTGATACCTCAGACCCTAGGTGGCTTAAAGTCATTTAGCCAACAAATGTGTTCTAGTGTTCTAGTCCCACCCCCCGATTTCCATTAAGATCCATTCAAAGGCAAAGAGTTTTAGTATCACTTGTAGGACAACCTGAAACTAAGATATCCAGACTCTGGTGATTTTGATGGATCACAGATATCAGGAAGTCATGGTATGCAATGGAGGGGGGGGCTACATATAAAAAGAGCTGTAAATACTACATTGTGAAACCAAAATGTATAAAAATGTGGTTTAATAAAAGTTGGGAATCTGCACTTTGACCACATATGAATTGTTTGATTACAAACTGTGGACAAAAAACATCAAAAAAGCCAGAAAAAGGAAATGTGTGTCCAAACTTTTGACTGGTTCTGCAGTCTAGACAAATATTAACTAAATTAAAGTCCAACAGTATTACCAATTTCACTTTGATTTTATTTGCAATAGTTGTTAGGGGTGCCAATAATTTTGGCACCTGTGGTTTTCAGAAATCTATAACTAAATAAAAAACATTGAAACATGAGAGTAAATTCATTTAAATAAAAGTATATTGTTTTCACATAAATGTGTGTTTGAACATAAAATATGTTTATTATATCCAGCCTTTTTTCTCCATTTTTATTAAGGGTGCCAATAATTCTGGAGCCCACTCTATCTGAAGCTACTTCAGATAATACATGCAGTACAAAATTATATTGAACAACAAAAAAAAACAGACTTGGAAGAATGTATTTAAATGGCAAAAAAAACATATGAATACCGAAAACAGAAAAATCGTTTTGATAAATTGTACGCTTAAAGTAAGCTTCGGCAAGGGAAACCAGCCTTAAATTTAATTTGCTTGTTTACCATGTAATGAATAGCTAAGTGCTGAATGAATCCTGATTAAGGTCTAAATGTGCAACAGGAGAGCACGTCCTGCAGGAATCAATGTTCTCTTCATGAATTCACCATGAAGGAAAATGGGTACATCCTAATTAACTGTGAAAAAAAAGTTGTACCAAGCCCTGATAAACCAACAACCAAACAGCCTTTACTAGTCAGCTGCTACAAAAATGTAGTTTCTAACAAAGAGTCTGAAATCAAACGGGTTGACGACAGTGAAAATGTTCACTGCTTCTCAGCCTGTAGCCTTGTGGCTAAGGTACATGATTGATCCCCAGAGTAGCCACAATACGAACATACAAGTCTTTTAGACAACATCTATTATCTCAAAAGACGCATCAGACAGCTGGACCCCAGCAAATACGTTCACTGCAGTACGGGACAGCGTGACTCAGGATCAAGCCATGCCACGGTAACTTTCCAGTCGTGCGAGGCTTTTTCACGGCAGCTCGAGGCAGCTCTGGCTGCCAGAGACACTACTGCACCACGTGATACCTCACTGGAACTATGACAGTGTCATTAGAATGCACTTCCGACTGCATGAACACAAACTGCAGCAGTTTTAAATTGTACGTCTGAAGAGCAGCTTAAAACGTGCGTGTGTACGGCTTCGGTTTCTACGTGCATGTGTGCGTTTTTAAAGCAAGAAAAAGCCTTATTTCATCTTTAGTCATTTATTTAAGATATTTATTTTTAAAATACTATATTTGAATTTCTGTGGTAGATGTTCAGTGCGACAGTTTAATAAGACTGAAATTGGTCATATTATCCTAAATCCTTTGCCTCCAAACCCCCACCAGCTCTACAGTACTACAAGGATATACTTCCAAACTGAGTCACCATATTAAAATTCTGCATATTTGTCTATCACAAGGGTGACTGGCCTCCCTCTTCCTGCTCCAATGAGGAGTAGGGCTGGGCAATATATCAATATTATATTGATATCGTGATATGACCTAGATATGATCTTATATTTTCGATATCATAATATCGTGACATGACATAAGTGTTATCTTTTCTTGGTTTTAAAGGCTGCATTACATTACATGTGGTTATTTTATATAGACTCTTTATCTATTGAATTACCAGAAAACATCCTATATAATGATATACATTGTTATCAAGATATTAAATGACCGATATCAGGGTAGAACATTTTGGCCATATCGCCCAGCCCTAGTGAGGAGACCATGTCAGAATGACGTGACACGCTGAGGTTCCCTCTGGTGAACTCACACTGGATTCTGCCACAGAGTGACCCCAAGGAGGTGGGCACAGCGAAGAGCATGCCCCCGTCACTTCCCTTTCCATCAGCCCCTTCCAGTGCCAGCAATCCTCCCCTAAGCTTGATGGTACCCAAGGCTGACATGTGACCACCGTCTAACCCCTCAATTTCCGGTGATTCAGACCCCAATCTGCCGCTCTCCACTCAAAAGGCTTTGTGTCAGGTGCTGGTATCAGCTTCCTTTTCTGCTCCATGGGGGTCTTGAATTAAAAAAGCCTTACACAACATAACACTATGGCGTCAACCTGGCCCCCAAGCCACGGACGGATGGGAATGTGCCGGGCTGAGAGAAGCTCTTGTGGGTTATGGCGAATACAGACCTGCCAACCGTGGAAACATTTTTTGAGTAGCAACTTACTGTGGCGGCGCGGCGCAGCACGGCATGGCACGGTGCGGTGCGAGGTCAGGCACATCTGCTGATCAGTATTGATTGAGTTCACATGCTCACTCATCACAACTTATTACTAAGCACATAGATCCCACTCACCACCATATCTAGTAATTCAACATACAAGTAGACTATGAAGAAAACAAGAACTCTTTTAATGAAAAGGCAATATATTTCAGTTTTCTGTGCTTTGATACACTTCAAATTTTGGAACATGTTCCAATGTTTTCACCAAGACATTTGGCATAAGGTAACTGAAAATCCCTTAAACAGAACTTAAACTTATATTATTACCCGTAGCTCCTTGACGGCTAACGTCAAAATCATAATTGCACACGGTGCAAAAAGTTGGCAGGCTTATTAAAATGGACGCAATTCACAATTCCCATACCCTGCCCATGTACCTTTGAAACGGTGTTCCCTTGTAAAACCAGTCACAGTATTAAGATGGACTGAGCGGGATGAAAACCAATTTCGTTACTTTCGTTTTGACGGCTCCCCGGCTCTCCGCTTGTAGCCTATTTGAAGAGTTTAAAACTAGCGCTATGATTGGCCGAAGTCTTCTTTTCCCAACAGGTTGCTGCCCAATGCGGTTACACCCATAGACGAGTTGCCTAGTGCGCGAATGCACAGACAGTTTAACTAATTTTCGCGTATTTTGAAGTGACAAATCGTAGCAGAGCAGCGTAGTTTGGTGTCTAAATGCGTATCTGCTACGCAAAATGCATAAATTCTCTCTCGTGTTCTGGGCTATGGATTTACAGTGATTTGAACGTAAACATGCCTGGCTGAGTTTCCGGGTGTTTCCATTTACTTAAGGCTTGTTCTGTTTCGCCCGAATGTCCATGGGGTAGCGATAAACAGAGCACACACCACAGGGGGCAGAGAGGGGAGATGCACATGGATAAGTTCAGAAAGGTCACATGGAGTGATGGAGAAAGGATATAAGGAAAAAGGCAAGCTTGAGAAAGGATACATAAATGCAGAGGGAACTCAGCAGTTGAAACCGGCTCTGTTAGCCCTTTGCTAATGCTAAGCCCAGATATCCACTCCTCAAAGCCACCTTGCAAAGTAGCCACAGCGAAGGCTGCCCCCAATCTCATTAACGGTGATTAAGAGCCTGAGCCGTTAGACTCACTTACACAGGGAGAAGGCCAAACAGCCTCAGCCACTGCATTCCCACTGAGCATGCCAGTGATTTATCCGGCTTGTTAAACAAGGGATTGTGGGTAAAATTAATTAAAAAGTGTCGAGTACCCATCTGGCTCAGTTGGGTGGCAAAAGAACCGCACGGAACTGGATGTGGGGGATAAACTCAAACAAACAAGATTTCATTTGCCGTGAGCTGCTGTTTTCAAAACTGAACAATAACGGGTGTTGCACGGCATCACAAAGCATCACAAAGCATCCAGCCAAGCTTTTTAACTCTGTGGTACGCAAACACTGCTACCACCAACCACAAGAAAAAAAAACCACCATGTAAAAAATGAAGCCAAAGCTGCTCCTAAACAGCCGGTTTCAATGCTCCGGAAAACGGTGGTGATTATGGCGATCTGCTCAGCGTGCCGCTCACGCTGAACAGATGCTCTGTGGCGTGTCCGTAAGCGTCCTGCATCGCCCTGCGAAGGCCTCCCCACCCCGTGCGACACCTGTCGCGTAGATCCTCCTTAGACAGGAGGCCCCACAACTGCCACGAGCTCAGGGCTCCGGGCCTTCCCTCCTCGTGGTCCTGTAGGCAGCTCTCCTGCAGGTGGGGGAAGGGGGGTTTAACTGTGTCAATTAACACGACAATGAGGTGAAATAGGGGGTTGGGCACTTGTGCAGAGACTGAAAGGACACATGGCAGCACACTCTGAGCAGGCCCGTAACTACTATTGAAGACACTGCGATCATGACCTCAGTAGTTTTTTTGTATGCGTGTAGTGTGTATGTGTGCGTACGTGTGAGGTCATGACCTCGGGATTTTAATAATATATTTTTAATCTAAGAAAATCTTTCCATTTTCACTTCAGAGAATGCCAGATGCATTTCATTTTTTAAATTGTCAAAGTGTTCTTCCGGGGGAGCCTACAGGGGGGGGTTTCACCACTGACCTCAGCATTTTTTTAAAGTCTGCGTAAGGCCCTGCGTCTGAGCATTGAGCAGGACAGACCAAAGCCCACAAGAACCTGGCCTTCAGAGCAGCTCTTTTTACTCAAACAGCTTAAGCCTGCTATCTCCCTCCACGGCATGACTGACATCTTCTGCCTGTGTACATTTATTTCCACAACCCTACCAGCTGAAGGCTGACAGGCCAAGAATAGCAACTTCAAGGAAGTGAGGGCTGGCTGAATCGACAGAAGGAGATGACAGGTTGTTAGGGTGCTACATGCGCAACATGTTTCATGATAAGGGACCCCCTTTGGCCCTTCCCTGTTGTTCCAACTCCCAGCTCTCCAGTGTTAACGAAAGCTCCCGTTACACAGAGCGTTTCTGTGATGTGCCCACGGGTTTAACCCCTTAAAGGCAGGTGTGTCCTGCACGTTACATCTACCATAACAGACGGATGCGACGCCATATCATGAAAGTTTTTAAAGACACACATTGAAATACGTTGTGATTCCTGGGCCTCTCTATGGGTTCTTTAGAGTGCCTTAGACCATAATGGGTTAGCTGACTGTCCTTTCTACAAGCTTTCAGATGAAGCACTTCTAAAAGGAACCAAGCGCAAGGAGGAGCTTCTTTGTGTACAGTCCACACCATGCCCCACTCCCAGTGTGTACTCCCAGTGGTACCTGGTGCTGCCATTTGCAGGTCAAGAGGTGGACTTATCTGTTCCTGAACACCAGTGTGTGTGTGTGTGTGTGTGTGGCGGGGGGGTGTTGCTGGAGAACATTCAGATGTAGATCCCTTTGAATACTGAATACTCCATAACAGTGCAGTGAACAGAGGTGAAGTGTATGGATGAACAACTACCGTCAACAGCCGCCTCAGTCAGCACTAGTGGGATTCCACAGTCGATCCTTTCCTGTGGGACTCATCCGTGCGCTAGAACAAGGACGGCACCTTAAGCAGACAAGGCCAGCCAGCATCCTGAGGTCACAGAGGTGTAGACGGCGAGCACACCTTGGCATGACACAAGCTTTTTCTGTATTTACGCTTAAGAACAAGGCTCGCTCTGTTAGTTGTCGATGAAAACAACAGATTACGGAGAATCGGGGCAGACAAACTGCACAGCCTGTGTGAGTGTCCACTGAGCCCTGGTGTGTACAACCCTTGACTTCAAGGTCAGATCAAACAATGATCCGGAGAGTCGCTAGCTTGTTGCTGTCCCGGATTGGAAATCAATAAAGAGCTGCCAGTATGGCGCTCCTTCTGCAGCTGGAATTCAGCCCTTTATTACAGGCCACACAAATGGGCTCTTTGTAAGTTTTTCGTAGACACAGGAGGAGGGGAAATCCATTCTGAAGGCATTTACGAGCCTGTCAGCCATCGAAGGGGTCGGGCAGACTGGAATTACGTAACATTTGACCCTTTATTATGTAACAGCTATTCAGACAAGGCTTTTGACACCTTAGCGCATAATTATACCAGTGGGGCAGACCTATTAATAAGGCATGCACTGAACATAGGACTATTTATTTTACACACAGTCAGTGATCACTTTATTAGGTAGACCTGTACATGTTAATGCAAATATTTAATCAGCCAATTATGTGGCAACAACTAAATGCATAAAAACTTGCAGATGAGGTCAAGAGGTTCAGCTGTTGTTACATTACATTACATTACATTATTTGCATTTGGCAGACGCTCTTATCTTGTTCAGACCAAAACGTCAGAATGAGGAAGAAATGTGATCTAAGTGACTTTGGCCGTGGAATGATTGATGGTGCCAGAGAGGGTGGTTTGAGTATCTCAGAACGCAAATAACCATGCATTACAACAGTGGTACCTAATGCTTTGTACCTCAAATACCAAATAACGTGCTCAATGAGTGTGGTGCAGAAGATCAATAAGTCAAAAATAATACACAAACACTCACTGAGCAATTTATTAGGTATTTTAGACATTTTTTAGACTTCTACTGCTGTAGTCTATCCACTTAGATCCACTTAAATCCCAGGAGATCAGCAGTTTCTGAGATACTCAAACCACCCTGTCTGCCACCAACAATCATTCCACGGTCAAAGTCACTAAGATCACATTTTTTCCCCATTCTGATGGTTGCGAACATTAACTGAAGCTCCTGACCCATATCTACATGATTGTATGCATTGCAGTGCATACATTGGCTGATTAGATAATCGCATGAATAAGTAGGTGTAATAAAGTAAAAATGTTCCTAATAAAGTGCACGGTGAGTATACAATTATTATCATTTACTGTTATTGACTATTGTTATCATTATTGTTTAATTATTTATTGTTACTATTATTATTGTGTTACAGCAATTAATGTACGGACATGTCCAACATGTACGTATGACCTAGCACTATTCATGATAGAGCAGGTACGAGTGCAGGAACACTTTACAATTTTACCACAATTGCACAGCAGGCATCCAAATCTAACGCCTCCTAAACCTGCCACAAGAAGCAGTTACTCCGCACAAGTCAATGTGGGGGTCGATACGATCAGAGACGATCAGCAGCACGACATAGGTGAAGGCGAATCTTGTTCTTTGACTAAACACCACATCCACTAACATTAGGGTATACACAGGCCTTTTATTAAACTTGGGCCCCAGCAGGAAATAAAAAAGATGCTCCACAGGTGCCTGGGTTGAACTTGTCTAAGAATAACCTAGAAGAACAGGCTTTTAGGCTGATGGCATAAGGCGTTCCTTATTCCAAAGCAAGTCTCAAAACACAGAAATGAGGATTGAAGTGAAGCCTTGAGAAAATTTGGGATTTGTCTTAACCCTGTCTAGTTAATCATATAGGTCTCTCAATGTGCATTCTACATACATTGTTTGTGTGCTACCAACACTTGTCCTGCATTGACTTCCTGATGTGCCAAGAAAAGTCAGCCATGCAAACACCCACAAGTCTATTTCTTTCTTTCATTAGAGATTAGTGATAATTTCCTGCTCTCCCTCCCAGTGACATTAACACTGTGGATGGTACAATGTGCGTTTGTTCTCAATTGTATATGTGATTATACCATTGTTTAGATAAATACAACCATTGAAAGACACTGTATACAGGTTACCTTAACAGTTTGTGGACACAACAGTGCCTACAACAGCACGTTTAGAAAGCAACTTACATCAGTTGTTAACAAAGAATGAATTGCTGATAACTGTGAAAATGTCAACATAGTCTTAACCAAAGGCTTATCTGAACTATTTTCCAGAATGAAGTGAACTTGAGGAGCACATACTTATACTATTTATACAGATTAAAAATTAGATAAGTCTGAACATCCATTACATACTAAGTTTGACTATGTTACGTCCGTCATGGTAGCATGCATGCCATCGTTGGGAGAAGGTAACAGTTGGGGAAAACTGATATTGATACTTTGACAAATACTACAATATAGGCTATGTGTGGTAGCCTACTTGCAGTCTTACCTGCAGTTCACACCATGCCACTTCCACTGTAGTCTCCGTATCCAGGCCCCTGTATACCGTCTTGAACGACCCCCTTCCTATCTCAATATTGAATTTGAGGTACCTGCCATCCGGTGAGGTGGCAACAGCTTTGGTCTCAATTTCTTCTTTCTCTTCCTGCTCCCATCTGCTTTCAAACGGGGCCCGTGACAAAATGACCTTTTGGTGTTTATTGTGAGCTGCTTCATCTTCAGAATCCGAGCTGCTTGGCACCCGCTCGTCCCAGTTATCTAACGTTGGAATGGGCTCTGAATTTTGGGTACCAGGGGGCGTACTGGTACTTGTGCCCGGGCTAGAGACAGGAGATGCCAGCAAAGGGGAGTCCATCTTTCGCTCCGCTTGTGAGGCCTCATATAAAATGTTTTCTGCAGACCAGGACAGTGCCTTGGAGAGTGAGCCATCATAAAGTTGTGGTTCCAATTCCACATTTATTTTGTGAAGCATGTAAGAGTTTCTTCTTGTATTCAACGAGTGCCTACGTATCGTCGGCACTCGGCTAGACAGACAGGAATCCTCGTCCATACCTGCAGATAGGTTTGGAAAACCCAGTCCAGCCATGTCAACTTCTGCATTTGACATGGTAAAATGTTTCTTTACTTTTACCAATGATAAAGACTGGCTTGTCAAGCAATGTTCAGTCTGTTGGGACACGATTGTGCATTGCCACGCAAAATACAATTTAATTAAGACTCACAAAAATACTTTTTCTTCGACTCGATGGAAATTCGAGTTAAAGCGCAACCGAACCGACTACAAAAATCGTTGGAATACAAAATCGCTGGAGCTGTAAAGCATGTAATGCAGACTATAAAGTGGACTTCATCTAAAACGAATGTAGAAGGTTACTTTAGCGAATGGTCATACACAAATAAAACCGCTGTTGTTTTACTCCCTTGTTGTCTAGTTACCGATACAATTCTGTAAAGGCACTCGTAGCTACATATCGGTGCTATAAAACCAACTTTCAAAAATGAATGTAGCCTGCTTTAAATGCAACAACCACTGCCTATCAAACATTTAGGATAACGTTAGCTAATTTGTACTCACGGAACTGATTTTTGAAGGTCGCACTTTATATTTATTTTACATGTAAATATCCGAAAAGACGCGCTCGGGTTTTGAAAGTTTCAAATTACATAGGCATACATTTATCAAACCCTAGAATTCCTTAACCGCGCTGCCTGCTGCGCGGACGTCCTCGGCTGAAATTCAACCAGGCAAGATGACGCTGCTCTCTATATCAACAGACCGTAAGGTTCTTGTGGACATGTAGGCTACTGCCCCTCCTCCAACACCTAGTCCAAAAATATGGTGCAAGCGCCTACAACTGCCCAGCAGGCTCAGGTTTTATGGATATTTAATAGGCTACTATTCAACAATATAAAGCTAAAGCATTCAATCGTAAAATGTGAACACATTATTCATTCTTATTATGAAATTACCATATTGTGATAAGAAGTTTTTTCTTTTAAGTTAGCAGGGCCATCAGATAGTAGCTCTGATCTGATTATTTTTTATGACAATTCACTAATAAGCAGTAATAAATATGATTATTCTCACTGAGGGAAATTAGCATGTAGCCTGTTTAAGTAAATGTGGAATTTGCAAGGGTTAGACAGCGTAAAAATGTAAGCCAGGCAAACTTGTTTAATTTATCATTAGCTTGAGCAATCTGAACGGGTTTCACAGAGCATAGCTAGTATTCAACTGTCCGGTTTTGATCTGGACGCGATGTGACAGGGACGAGAGTCCATCTGAGAGAACGGGTCACAGATAAAATTAAATACTGTCAGACCGATAACCAACAGCTGCTAGTGATCCCCGTTTATCACAAAAACGCAGCCGGACACTTGCAGTAGCACGAACATCGGTCAAGCAAAGCGGGATAAAGAAGCGAGGAGCTTATCACTGTGGCCAAGTGACTGCAGGTCAGAGCAGTATGGTCACACGCGCAATCGGTGATGCTTTCATGCGATCAACTTCGGTAGTAATTAGCCCCAGTGTGGCAGCATGTCAGGGATTATCCGAATGGGTGGCCGAATTGGTGGACATTATGTGGAAATAAAAACGTCTGCGCTAGTGCTTCATAGGGCATACTATGATTCTGCTCTACAAATAATTCTTAATTAAAAAATGTTTTTTAATAACCGCGTTGTGCTAAATAACCACGAATCACTAAAAGGTCTTAATATATTGTATAGCACAAAAGCACAAATTCATTTAGGTTACCAATTAAGGTAATTGACATTTTTTGCAACGTTAGAAACTTAAGATGTCACCTTCTCCAACTCTTATCAGTTGCATCATCCATTTTTTATATCTAGAACACAAATTAGATTTTACTGAATGATGGACATTGCCCACAAGTCCATCAGTGTCCACTTCATCTTAATCTCCATCAACAGTAAGCATCGGGAAGAATGTGTCTGAGGAGCTCCGAATAAGACGGAAACAAAGCTTCGGTATCACCAAGGACAGTCAGGACCCCACCTGTCACTCCAGAATTTAAGAGGGTTATCAGTAAAGCACATTCAACCCCCACAGCAAGCCCCCATACCACACTATCAGCACATATAGCCCTAATCACCCAGGATAATTTATGTCTCACCACAACAAATTGACAACACCCTAATCAGTGTTTGCGTAAAAGTAGCTTTATGCATTAACACTAAGGTTTGTTGCTTCAGAAGTACACGTTAGACCGTTTTATGTTTTCAATTCGGCAGCCATGAACACAAACCTTTCAAGGATAGTCTGTAACAAGGTCAGTGTTAGGAACCAGCAGTGACATTGGGGAAAATAAGATTTCTTCATTATACTGAAGTCCAAACGTGTTATGTCCCTTTCAATACATAGTTTAAAAGAAACGCACTGAAATCAGTCAGTTTATTGACCATTATTAATGCATTTCTCAATTCGCTAACCAAACACACAAACACCTTTTAATCCAATCATGCTTTTCACCAGACTGGGGCTTATAAGGTCAAAAGTCATATTTACTTATTTTCTCATTCGCACAATTGTAACAACAATGACAGAGGATAAAATAAAAATTCCCATTATCTATGTTGGCAATGTATTATTTCAGTGTAGTTACCAATGATGTGTTTTTTATTTAAAACAAAGTTACTAGGGGTGTCTCGGTGGCGCAGCCTGTAGAGCACTGACCGCATGCTCATTGCGAGCCGCGACGTCGGCGGTTCGAATCCGACAATTTGTCGCATGTCTTTCCCTATCACTCGCCCCCATTCTTCCTATCTCTCTATACTATACTGTCCAATAAAGCTGAAAAAGGCCTAAAAAATATCTTTAAAATAAAAGAAAGTTACTATATCCAGTCTTATCGCATTCCGGTCATAAATCAGTTGTCTGCCATCTAGTGGGGAAAAGGTGAACAGGAAAACCTCTCAAGAAGGCCCACCGCATTGGTGTGACAGTTTGGAATATGCCTTTGGCCAGTCAGTGGACTAAACACATGCTGATATCTGAAAAGATACATGTGTCGAGGGAAACATACATAACAAAATAGAATAAAACATGTAATCGTTTGCTGTAAACCTGTCACACAATATAAAAACATAAAACATTAAAGGGATTCTTAAGATTCTAATCTTTTACACATCATTGGTACCATCTCCTTTGATGTTTGCGGTTGTTTTTGACTTGCTCTGGATCCAATTTCTGTCTCTTGCTTAACATACTTCTTGTAGAAAAAGCCACAAAGCACAAAAACACAATTTTACTTCCATTTTATTTTACAGTACACCATCAAATATAAAAGGCGGTCAATGACAGACAGTCAGAAATAACAACGGTAGTCTAAATGGGACATTTCAGTAGTATGTACAAATGGGACCTGGCTCCATGGTTAATGCGCAAAACTACAAAAAGCTCAGTCTCTCTCCCCCTCACGTCTCTTTCTTTCCGGAAATACCCCAGACTCCTCAATGTGCGCATGCCGTTCTGGCATCAGACGGTCTTTGGAATTGTGGCTGTGTGACAGAACACCTTACTGCAGAAAAGCACAAACACTGAACCATTTCTTCCTCCGCTATGTGTTAAGTATGAAGAAAAATAAAATCTAGATTTAAATACGCAGAATGGGGGTGGGGTGGGGTGGAGGGGGAAGAATACATGTGGGACGCGCCTTCTTGGGGAAAAACATCAGTGTTAAAGGTACAACGGTTAAGAGAGGAATTGCAGCATAAAACCACAACACTGTTTATCCCTCCACCTTCTCTGTGAATGCACCGATATTGAAATGCCCACCCCAATCCATTGGCTGGGGCAATTAGAACCAATTTTCAACCAATGAGCATGAATTATTGTACTGCTGTAAAATGTTTTGGTCCAGAGTGTCGGCCCGTCAACTGTATATTTTGAAACCCGAATTTAACGACTATAAATACAGGCAGCGGGTGAGTCAACGTGTCAGTTTCAATGATAAGAAGGGATTTGCAATGGTCTTGTAACAATGTTTTAACACAAAAATCTTACCTATTGTACCTTTAAAGGAGAGATGGCGTTCCTGAAAAACAAAGGGACCAATGAAGCGAGCGAGAGGCCCATGCCTATTTCTGTGTGGAAGACCAACCTTCTCCCAGAGTCATCCGCCCCGGACAGTGCCATCTACACAGTTCCCCGCCCTGGCAGTCACTTCCCCACCCTGCCTCAGAAGAACTTGACGCCCTTCCCGTCGTCCATGGTGATGAGCTCGGCCTTGCCCTCCGCCTGCAGGGCCTGTAGGGAGCGCAGCAGCATCCAGTCCTCCAGCCCATGGAATTCTGGGAAAGGACACCCACAGGAGAGTCACTTTCCTGCACAGATGTACGGCGGCGTAGCTACAAATGAGTGGAATCTGCTCTCGAAGCGAAGGGGCGCTAGGTCAGGTACTGACAGAGAAGCAAGGAGCTGCATGCAGACTAGGCTTGCGATAACAGCATTTCCTCAACTCCCAACCCACCTCAGATTAAGAAAGAGGCATACGTTTGGGGGCCTTTTAACCACCATTGGACACTGGTTTGCCGTGAGGGTGAAGGCCTACCTTCGCTTTCAGTGTCGTCCCCGTTTGCAAGCTCATACAGCGTGAACACCGAATTGACCATCCCATTTCTGGAAACCTGGAGAAGAGAAGGGCAGAGAGGCCACCATCTTGTTTCATGTTATGTTGCTTTTACATCACAGAAATTGCAAAACCTCCACAGCCCTCTTTCATAGGGTTGCTACTCAGCTGTGCAAGAGCGTTTACGGTTTGTATTGTCATGACCGATACACTTGCAAATTATACCACAATAAAATGCTACAAGACAAGAACATTTATCAGCTGCTGTTCATATCACAGAATGTGGCTATAAATGACAGATCATGTAAATGATTGGGCTAATTAAATAAGTAAGAGCAGAAGTTGGTCTGAAATCCAGAAACAGATATGGCCCACCTTGCCCATCTAGAGGTTGAGTTTCAGGAGTGGCAATGTCAAATGCTGTATGCTAGTCATGTTTAGCCGAGCTGCAGGTCTTGCTCAATTTAAAATGCCACGTCTTTGGTTACAAAATTACATTTACTTTAAAAAAAAGTAACTCTATTACTCTATTTCTGTTGCCAAGGAAGAACTTTCAACTTTTTAATCTTTACTTGCACATTCGCTTTCTTTTTGTACAATGTTGCATAGAATGCACTGTTTTATTTTGCCAAATATGGCTTGACAGGCGCTTTGTTTATGCTAAACTCCAAAGCAAGAGCAATTTGTGATCTGATATCAATTATGATATTAAGAGTAGGTATATTTTTAGTAAAATGCGTAATTGATTCATTGATCTCATGCATAACTAGACATTTTTCAAAGCACTACTATGACAGTTAATATTCTGATAAATGAGGCTCCAAAACAATTCACTTACAGTTCGGCCAGCAATAAAATGACATAGCTATTATTTTTGTAACCTGAAGTAGCCTGTGAATTGCCCAATACAGGCCTATAATGAGAATTTGCGGGAAAATGACCAAGAAGCCGACGACATACAGCGTTAATGAGAACAAACAGTGGAGGCACTTCAGCCTCCAGGCCCAGACCACATCAGAACGCTGAGAGGATGGGCACTAATGCGGTGCTCTATACCCACTGTCACACTCTGCTAACCGCTAATATCCTGCCTGGCATTCCTGGGTCCCTACTGACCATCAGGCTGAGGCCTCAACACCTTCACCTTCTGCTGTATGGGGAAAAATAACCTGTCCCTTCTCACTTCATCATTTGTGCTTCTCCATCGGATGCCCGAAGCGATGGCGGTCACATGTTTTCCAGGAACTGCACATCTGCTGCGCATTATGGTCTTGCGCAAAGTGAGCGCTTTTCAGCAATTTGAAGATGTTGAGGAATCTCTATTTTGCTAATCACAAGGCGATGGGGATCAGCACTAACTACTGCCAAAGCCTCCAATTTTACTGGGGAGATTACATGTGGATGCAATTAGACAGGCTACAGAGGCTAAAATAAATAAAACCCTTCAACAAGCAGGCTTAAGGTCATTTAAATTCTATGAGATTTGCTACTCACTTCTGACAAACCCACGCAGATACGTTTTTTTAATGGTCACAGTGTGCGCATTCATTCTCATGGCATAGTAGATTAATTTACAAGCAGAACTGTAACCACCAGCCTTTAGTGTTAAAGGGGGCAGGAGAGCATAATACAAGCAGCCTAAAACTCCCTTCAAATAAACAGCAATTCAGTGATTTATAAATGTGTGCAACTGCTTACAACATTTGGTATTTCATATCAACAAACGGGTAATAAATTATATTCTGAAAAAATCTGATTACAAAGGAAACACTGTTGAAAGAGTAAAAAATTTAATTAATGACTAGTTTTGTAATCAAACAAATCCCAGTGCAATGCTTAATTACACTATAATAATAAAGCAGCAACAACAACAAACCACAGAAAGAGGGAACGAAAAATGTAGTATTATTATAACCAAAGGTTGTCCAGAAAAAATTAACGGCTCCTAATCTGTCCTTTATGCTGTTAAAAGAACACCAATCCCCCCAATTCCGTGAGGTAAAAAGATTTACAATTACAGTGTTATATTTAATTAAATATTAGCCATTTTTTTAAATATCATTTTTTCCAAAAGGCGATCAACCATTTGCATTAAAAAAAATAATGCGAACGGTAATTTGTATTGAACATTAGTGGAAATGTACAGTATGCGGAGCAGGTTTTTGGGTGTGCCCTAATGGTAGGGGTACTACAGCCCTTAGGCAATGTACTGGGTCTGTACAACTCCAGTCCTGTTTGAATGGGCCCTAGAATGCACTTCAGGGCCTCAAATGAATAGACATACTGTCTGAAGGATAATTAAAGTTCATGACGACCAGAATTATCTTTAGCATTTCAAAGAAATCCTTTGGTACTGTTCTTCTAGAAGCCTCTGGGTGCCTGGGCACCACTATTCCCAAGCATCCTGTGGCAGTGTCACGCATTCAGCACTTTTCGTTCTGCAGGGCGAAGGACGACAGGTCCTTACCCATTGATATATCAGCTTTCCCCATTCCTCCGGTCGTCTCCACATGATCAGACAGCGCGTTTTGTTTTTGTCGATCCACTCCAGGTTACCTATGTTTCAAGACAACAGTTATTATTGACCAAAGACAAAGACAAAATATGCAAAGAGTCCATTATGTTTGATTTACTCTTGACTCTTAAATATACTAATAGTAAAATAAATTGTGGAACATGTTCCCAGTACTCCTGAGGTACTTATCTTGGAACACATTTTAAATTCAAAAACATACACCTCTTTGCATCCCTTCAATTAGGCTGAGTCATTTAGTTGAATCTTAAATATCACATACACTAACACATAAAAAACAAAAGTACTATGCCAAGTATCTTTGCAATTTTTCCTCAATAATGTATGCATCAGTCACGATTGATTATTAACATCTAGACTTATTTCCTCACTCACACACAAACACACAATATATAAATGTAAAATCTACCTTTTTTCCTTAGTTCCTCAAAAACAACCTGGATGGCTTCCATCGCAAGTTTTCCTGAAAGTTGAATTAAGGGCTGACCACAGGATGGTGAAAAGGTTGTAATGCATTGAGCACAGTGTCCAAGCAAAGCCCAGTGAGTAAAAGCCCAAAAGTTAAAAATTGTGTCATTATCTCAATATTTATGACAAAGTATTATACTCAAATTATTCAAATTATATGTGAGTATGTTTATTATATGTTTATACACTGAAAGTAATGTAAATCTGTGTTCGACTAGTAGGTGCATTCCAATTTGCAATTTGCAATTGTTGTTATCTACAACAATTATTGTAAATAAAATCAAACAAACTTAAATTGGCAAAATAATTGTACTTATTCAAGTTCTCAGTCTATCCATCCCATCCATTATCTGAACCTGCTTATCCTGAACAGGGTCGCAGGGGGGCTGGAGCCTATCCCAGCATACATTGGGCAAAAGGCAGGAATACACCCTGGACAGGTCGCCAGTCCATCGCAGGACACATACACCATTCACTCACACACTCATACCTACGTGCAATTTAGACTCTCCAATCAGCCTAACCTGCATGTCTTTGGACTGTGGAGGAAACCCACGCACACACGGGGAGAACATGCAAACTCCACACAGAGAGGCCCCGATTTGAACCCAGGACCTCCTTGCTGTGAGGCGGCAGTGCTACCCACTGCACTATGTGCCGCCTAAAGGACGTAGCACACATGGAAAATCCTTTTGTCATCCATCAGCATGGGAAAAGCCAAAGAACTGTCAATTCAGAAGAGATAGACAATTGACCATCACAAGCCTGGCAATGGGTACCAAAAACACAAACAGTTAAACATCATCTTTGCCAGGGGTGGTTGCACAAAGTATTAAACCTGGGGTGCCAATAATTATGAAACGTTTTTTGGGGGGGAAATTTTTTATTTGGAAAATATAATACTGGTTGAATCACACACTTTTTTTAACTTAATTTTTCATGTGGCTCTTCTCAACCAAAATATCTAGTAGTCTTAGAAGCTTGGAAGTGATACACCGAGTGGTGCCGTAGTAACATATTGAATAAAAGCGGCACAATTCAGCATTTATGAGAAGTATTAGAACTTCTTTATGAGCAGTATTATGAAAATTGGTCTAGTTTATAATGTCTACTTCAATTATAATCCGAAACTAGACAGAAAAAATGTAAGATTACACACTTTTAGGTTTTCCCCTGCCGAAGATATGATGCTCCAAAATCATCACAAACTTAAGTTTCCACTCGCAAGGTACCAACCACTCCCCACCCCCTTCTTAAAGAGCCAATGTCTCTAGAATGACAAATCCAATAAGGCTACTGTTTGGGATATTCCTTATTGAAGAGCATTTACATAAAGTTTGAGCAAAATTGGAGTGGTGAACTCACACACCTTGATTTTTCACCGAATGACCCCTAAGAGACAACGTAGACTCACTGTTCCGAACAGAACATGGGGAAGCGGCTGCTTCCACCAGACATTAACCTCCATACAATGGTAGTTTTTCTCCTGTGAGGAATGTGGTTTATGATTATGGTTGCTTGTTGACTACCCCAGACACTAAAACACTTTGATTGATGTAAATTTTAGCAATAATTATAGAGAAAAGACTAATTAAGTGAGCCGTATCAAGTCATGAAAACGGAAGGAATTACACACACACACACACACACACACACACACACACACACACACACAAACACAATAACCAAAGCCCATCCTGAAGTAATTTCTTATGTATTCGACATGAAGGTTTTCGGAACATCGTGAGCTAACTCGGTGTTCGGAACACGGTGAGTCTACGTTACATGGCACTTCCAGTGAATCAGAGGGAAAAAAAACTATGACGCGTTTTGTCATACTGTACCTCATACTTGGTTTCACCACAAAATACAATCCTGCTCCGCATACACAAGACAGGCACGCCTGGTTTAGGTAGTCTACGTATATAGAAGTGCAACAATACATATGACAAGAAAAGGATACTCTCTATTTTCTTATTGTTAAACACAGGACTTTCTTGTGCCTCCATGACGTCCAACGTGTAGAGTTTGCGATGTCGGCAATATGACAGCGTCAGTGAGCACCATGCTGCTAGCTGTTTCTGTCTTGTGTCAACATTAGGCTGCAATCTGTGAATCAATCAATATATCAAATATATCTACAACAATGTTACAACGAATTGTTATAAAAGGCCGGACTGCTTACCCATGCAGCATAGCTAGATAATAGTTAAGTTCCTCCGTATTATTCCGCCGCTGACTAACAAGTAATGAGACACAGGGAGCTAGACAGGTATTGACATACAGTGGGTGTTTAAAAATAATACTTTTATGACAGCATTACTAGTCGTAGGCTAAATTGCGTTTGACAGTGCACCTGTTTCGACTTAAGTAACTTTATCACTGCTGACCAGATTGCACATTACAATAAGTGACGTTATATATGTTCTAAAACGAATCTGCCTGACTAGCTCACAATAGCCAAGGCAGTGGGTAACTAAAGTTTGAGTCCATCACACCCCTTCATTACTAGTTAGCACGATAGCATGGCTACTTCCCTAGCAAGCTAGTTATTCAGCTTCTGTGCTAGCTCGCTAAGACAGAATGGGTAGATCGGATCTGAATAACCACCTCAATATAAACGTATGTACTTTTAATGTTAGTTGATAAAATCACTTTCTTGCTGCAGTGCTTTTGAGAATATAATACAGAATGTAGGTACTCACGTAAAAAATGGAGGAAAGTTGTATTGCCAAGGCCACTCAAAACTCATTGCTAAAATTTGCTACACGCTCCCCCGGAAGTCAGTACTGCACGAAAAACGGTCCCCTCCTCTCCTGCACCTGAGGACGCCTACAGCGCAGTTCCACACACTCGCTCTAAGCAATGTGGTGAGCGCGCCATCTACTGTACAGTTAAGGAAATGATTTGGAACAATTTCTACCGTTAATCTTGACTTCGTTAGGTGTTCGTAAAGACCATTAGATGTCGTAATAATTTCAATAATTTTCAAAAACTAAAATTCAAGCAAATATCTTGTAGCTGTTCGCGATGGAGATTAAGCCATTTAAAACGATCTACCTCGAACACATTTCACGTAATTTTTCTGGAGAACATCCGAATTTAAAGTTTGGTGAAGTTCCCTTTAATATTTTGAACGAGTTTCTCACAGATCTCAGCAATAGTAACAAACATCATTTAAATCACTTATCGATTTGCAGTGGGAATTTTAAAGACCGAAGATTAGTGGGTAGGTGGAGATTAACCTGAATGGATATTGTAATTAGTTACAGTGTGAAAGACTACTTTTGTACCGTTTTCAGTTCATGCTTGCGGGGGTAGCTGCTAGCTAACGTTACTACCTAGCTAATATCTGGAACATGAAAGAAAACGTGAAGTTACTAGTCTATTTGTAAAATGATCTTTCCTTTCTTTTTTTAAGAGTGCGTCTTACTCATATGTGAAGAGTTAAGACTAGACTCATTGGCTGGATACCAAGCAATTGAAATACTGGAAAGGTATACTGGATATACTGGAAATTTCAAATATGCTAGCTATTGGTTGTGATTACAGTCATGAAAGTTACTAAATATTTCAAAATTAATTATATTTATACGTATATGTAAATGTTTAAGTTAGCGCAAATAATCGAAATTCCATATTGTCTTGTTTTCTCTAGGTTTATGATAAAGCACCTTGAAAATCAATTTTCCACCTACAGCAGTTCAGGTGATGATGATAGCGACAGGAACATTGGCGACTATATTTTCATTAAGCTGAGTCAGAAATTTTGTCTCCTGATCATCTCGTGCATACAGCTGGCAAGCAAACTTACACTTCACAGCAATGTAGGTATAGCCACTGTTGGGCCTATCATGTACGGTGGCTTCAGAAAGTATTCAGACCCTTTTACGTTTTGCACACTTTCTATGTCATTCTATGTCAAATTTATTAAAAATCAAAAACTGAAATCTCTCATTCACATAAGTATTTAGACCCGCTGCTGTGGCACTCCAAATTGTGGTCAGGTGCATCCAATTTGCTTTAATTATCCTTGAGATGTATCAAGTCCACCTGTGGAAAATTGAATTGATTGGACATAGTTTAGAAAGGCACACACCTGTACATAAGCCCCCACAATTCACACTGCAAAACCACGCCATGAAGTCCATGGAACTCTTTGTAGGCTGCCGCAATAAATTTGTGGCGTGGCATTGATCTTTTTATGAACTTGCAAACTTTTATCAATTTAACATGTAATCTACAACACAATAAAATGTGTAAAAAGCGACAGGGTCTCAATATTTCTGAAGCCACAGTATCTAATGAAACATGTTGCCCAGATTTGGTGAGTGGAGAGCAATCCAATGTTTGACTTTATTAAAGGCGATTGACAACAACACAGCTCTGAAGTTTCTGAAGTCTATTGGTCACTCCTGCTCCAAAGAGACACTTCTGGAATCTGAACTTCTCATCTTAAAAACATTGAACTTCTGCATTAATGTCCCGAATCCTCTAATGTATGTGGAAACACTCCTGGAAGTTCTGGGTGAGTTGTCTCCTATCAAATGGTACGTAATATTTAAAATATTAGAGAGAACATTCTCACAACACGTGAGCAGCATATACTACTGAGGGAGTAGTGGTGCTGCTGTTGTCCGTCTACACCGGACTTAGCAGACTTGACTGAGGACTTGGTGCAGGCCTCAGTCAAGCTTATTTCCCTGATTTCTGTATCATAAAGTAACATAATTATAACCAGGGATGGGGATTATTAATATGCACATCCTTTTATGGTGGATGAAGCATTACATCAAGATATTCCAAGGGCAGCAGTTCTTGAAGCAAGGAACGTGCCGGAAAAAAGTATTTTGAATCCCAATACGTTTGCATGACAGGGTACAACAATGCATCCGCCCCCGTGTCTCAGCTGTACTCCCTCTGCCACTGCCTGCTCCGGTTCACCTATCTTCAGAGGAAGTCCATTTACCACTCCCTGCTAGTATCTGCAACCAAGTGTACCAGTCCATCAGAGGAGCAGAGGTGTGCCCCCACCTTCAGTTTTAAGAGTCATACAGAAACAAGTGTAGTATGTCCGTGCAGTGTCTTGAGTTTGTGTTCTTGTTCGGGGAACAGAGTGAAGTTTGCTGAAGTGACTGAGGACTTAATGTTACTGAGCGTGGGCGTCATTGCTGCTGGTGCTTTTATCTTCAACGTCCCCAAGTGGGAGCAGGTAAGGTGTGAAATGGGCCTTGCTCCAAACGTAGATCCTCATTGCCTCATTTTCCACAGTTGTGACTAAGTTACTGTTATGCAAGTCATAAGTAAGTCTCAAGTCTTATCCTTCAAGTCTCAAGTCAAGTCCCAAGTCATGAAGGGCAAGTCTCAAGTCAGTTGAGTCCCAAGTCACAGAGCTCAGTTCAAGTCCCTAATTTCAGGTGTCAAATCGTCAAGTCTCATTTCATGCCAATTTAACAAAAAAAATAATTCAGGTAATATTAAATTGTTTCATTATAATAGTGCATAAATAAACTACAATGATAATGTTAGAAAAAATGGTTATTTTATTGTTTTCCAATTTGGACAACAGTTGGAGTTTTTAATTAAAAAACGAATCCATAAAAAATTTAGCTATAAAAAGCAGACATAACACCACAGCAAATAGCCGGAGCCTTGTATCAAACTGCTTTATGCATTTTGTCACATGTAGGCTAATATTAATTTATACACCACATAACAACTTAATTCATTATGCAAGGCTCAATATACATGTAATGAAGGGTCCATGTTCAATGTCAAATCTGACTCATATGTGTTGTACTGGCTGTAGTCTAAATATCACACGTGTTTTCTACAACAGGTTGTGGAGGAGCTGACTTACATAACAGGAATCTCCGCGCAGAGCATTACAGAATTTGCATATGTAATGTTGTCACATGTTGTCAAAGACCAAGCTCATGTAAAATCCATGTGAGCCCAGCTGTTCTCTAATAAATGGCTACAGCCTGTCCTTTTGGATTACAGTGGCAAGTGCCACACGTCAAATTGTAAAGTGCCATTGGTTTATTTAAAGATGGTGAATGGAATGGTGGGTCAGATGCTACTGCATATGACATATTTCTGAATATTATAATAATGAGCTCAGACGCTCAGCATTAGCAAATATATAACTTCTGTCTATTTAGTGACTCAAAGAATGCATTTTTTAGGGTTAAATAACTGTGATTGTAAACTTGGTTAACTTGTATGTACTGTGTATTCGTATCTGAATATATCAAAAGGACTTCAGAAACTCATTACATTACATTACATTATTGGCATTTGGCAGACGCTCTTATCCAGAGCAACGTACAGTTGATTAGACTAAGCAGGAGACAATCCTCCCCTGGAGCAATGCAGGGTTAAGGGCCTTGCTCAAGGGCCCAAAGGCTGTGCGGATCTTATTGTGACTACACCGGGATTAGAACCACCGACCTTGGGTGTCCCGGTCCTTTACCTTAACCACTACGCTATAGGACGCCCTACACTCTAACGCCCTACGCCCTAAAACTCCCCACACCTGTGGCATTGATGCTGATCAGTGAAATATATTTCACTGATGTTAGACATTAATGTAACTCCAGGACTGCATATCCCTTAATTTACTGTACTGCAGGTGTTCAACCTAGTGTTTGGACCAACTGACCAATCCAGGTCTCTCTGACTGTCTGACAGCCTTTAATAGTGTCATTAATAAGCGACGATTGCTATTAGCTTCCTTGTTTTTGCACCCAACATTTATGTATTTGCCTCCACAATTTGAGATTATGAAAATAATCACAATTGTGATAAAGGACATTTTAATGTATTTTAGTTTCACCATGTAGAAGTTACAGCAGTGTTTATACATAGTCCCCCCCCCATTTCATCGGCACCATAAACTTTGGGACATTGCATGCAATGACTACTTGAGGTCTGCAATTCATGGACATCATCAGTTGCTGGGCGTCTTCTCTGGTGATGCTCTGCCAGGCCTGTATTGCAGTCATTTTTAGCTCATGCTTGTTTCGGGGACTAAGTTAAGTTTTCTTTTCAGCACATGAAAGGCATGCTCAATTGGGTTTAGATCAGGCGATTAACTTGGCCACTCAAGAATAGACTTTAGCAAGAAATTTTGAGCTATTTTGCATCAGCAGTATGTTTGGGATCATTGTCTTGCTGTAGAATTACCGCCAATGAGTTTTGAGGTATTCGCTTGAGCAGATAGGATGTGTCTGAACACTTCAGAATTTTGCTACTACCATCAGCAGTTATATCATCAATACAGATAAGTGAGCCAGCCATATATCCCCAGGTCATAACCCCCCCCCTTTAAAGTACTTCTTGGCAAACTGTAACTTGGCCATCCTGTTTTTGTGGCTAACCAGTTTGCATCTTGCTGTGTAGCCTCTGTATTTTTGTTCATTAAGTCTTCTGCTGACAGTGGTCATTGACAAATCCACACCCGACTCTTGAAGAGTGTTTCTGATCTGTCGGGGGATTTTTCTTCATTATGGAGAGAATTGTTCTGTCATCAGCAGTGGAGGACTTCCTTGGCCTGCCAGTCCCTGTACGATTTGTAAGCTTATCACTGCTCACTTTCTTTGTTCTAATTATGTTGATTTTGGTAAGCTGATGTCTCTAACCGTTTTATTCTTGTTTCTCAGTCTCATGACGGCTTATTTGATCTTTCTTTCATTGGCACAACTTTGGTCCTGATGTTGATAAACAGAAATCATAGTTTCCAAAGGAGATACAAGACTAGGTGCTGAGAGCTCTATTATACCTGCATTAAGGCAATTAAACAGACTTGAGCAATTACAAACACCATGTGTCCCAAACATTATGGTGCCCTGAAATGGAGGGACTATGCATAAACACCGCTGTAATTTCTACATGGTGAAGCCAAAATGTCTAAAAATACCCTTTAATAAAATCTGGGATTTTAACCACATATTAATTGTGTGATTCCAAATTGATACAAATTTAATGGTGTGTATTGCATGATAACAATTAAAATGTTCATAGGAACTGTTTGTGTGGAACCTAATTATGCACAATAGTATTAATATGTATGACTAATACCTTAAATACTACAGGAGTGATTAAACCAGTATTCTTATATCTGAAGAAATACAGATGCTGGTTCAGTCCAGATCATAATATACACTCTGCAAAGGAGGTTTCGGAGAATTATTTACAATCTTGAGTTGTGCAATACTTAGAAATCTGAAACCGCTTCACACGAAGTTATGAAAATCTGGGTCATGAAGGTTATGCATTACTTTCAGGGAGAGAATCTATATTGCCATATCTAGATATACAAGCCAATAAATGCTTGCTGTATTGCACATCATAAATTGAGACTTCAAACTTTAGATCAACTCCATTTGGGAATTTGACATTATTACATATTGTTGGAAGAAAACAATATGTAATTTTTGAAACTTGAATTTCTAGCAGTTTGGTGAATCAGGTAGAGTGTTGTTGGCACCTAAGACAGATGGGAAAAACCTTACATCTCATTTTTTCCCCCCTCCTACCCTCCCCCTTGGGCAGATACAGACATGAGTAAAAACATCAAAAGCAGAAAAGAACTGAAGCACAGCCTACAGCAGCAGAGGTATTAAGACAAGGGCTCTGTAACTAAGTGCTCGTCTGAAAACGGAGCTGCGTGAACAGGATCTGATATTTTTTTTTTAGTTTCCCCCATGTAGAAGAAAAACAGCTACGCCCAAACTGAAGCGCAACTGGAATCGGCCCCTGTACACATTGTCTACTTCTCGCTTGAACAAGCTAAGATAATCCGGCTAAAGGGAACGTTTCACCTATGTGCTAAGAGCAGGTATGGGATCCCCACGGCATCTCTTTTGTCATACTAATGTCAACAAAGCCCAGCTCCCAGCAGACAGATAATCTGGTGGCTTGAGCAGGTGTTTTGTTTCTCTCGCCTCAAACGGCACAGCTGCATTGTGGGCAAAGCTCTCACGGTGAAGGCGCCGTTGCTGTTCGCCACGCTCCAGGAGCCGAAGGTTGCGCAGCAACACCTGTGGAACGAGGGGGACACAGTGCGGTCATGTCCACTGAAACACACCACTGAATCATATATGCAACCTCCAATGGGACCAGACCTGGGTGAAATGATTGAGATACTTTAAGCCATTAAACACCAGTAGTATTCTTTCAGTTGAAAGTTTTCCAGCTACTGACAATTTTAACTTGTACTCTTTAGTTGTTAACTTTTTTGCAGACGGATTGGAATTTTATTTTTTTATTTTTTTCAACTACATCTGTTAAAGTATTTCAATTCAACACACTTTATCAAGGACTGGTCTACAGGGTCAAGGTGGGAATTTTACCTGGGCCTGGCGTTGCCTGTAGCACCTCAAATTGAAGCCTTCCAGATTCAGATTGAGGCTTGCCTTGCAGAGCTCACAGGTCTTCACAACAGTTAACTCTGCTCCTGGACACCCACACAAACACATAAGCATTGACAGTGAGCAATCGACCACCAGTTCCCGATATTCTTTATTTGCTGTAGAAAAGTCTGACATCTAGCACACACCAAACAATATTTCTTCACTTCTATTCACTTTAAAATTATGCAAACAATGTTGGCTGGAGCAACATATTTTCAAGGAGAGGCCCACATACTCACTTCTCACTGTCGATAAGACCTAATGGTAAATGTCACTTTCTGAAGTGATTTGCCTTCAGCAGTGCTTCACAAACAAGTTTGCCCTACCTTCACCATGAAATCTACAGTGCCATGAAAAAGTATTTGGCCCCTTCCTCTATTACTGCATATTTGTCAAACTGAATGGTTTCAGATCTCTCGACAAAAAGGTACCATTCGACAGAGGGAACCTCAGTAAACAGAAAATACATTCAATCAACCAATTTACCAAGTTGAATTGATAATTAGATTGAGCTGATAGAACAAAGCCATGCCTGTTGAATCAAATCCTCACTTATATTGAACCTTATCAGAGTGAAGTAGTCACCACAAAGTTCTACAAGCATACTATGTGGCAATCCAAGGAAATTAAAGAAGTTTAAATATATCCATCTGGAAAGGGTTACAAAGCCATTTCTAAAGCTCTGGGACACCATCAAACCACAGTGAGAGCCATTATCTCCAAATGGAGAACAATTGACCATAACAATTCGACAGAGACTGCGCTCCTCTCCGTCAGTGAGTCACTCCATGCCGCACGAGCAGCCTCCCTCTCCTCTGTCCTCATTCTTCTAGATCTCTCTGCTGCCTTCGACACTGTGGATCACTCCATCCTCCTGTCTGCCCTGTCAGCAACGGGCATCTGTGGCACAGCCCTGGACTGGATTGAGTCCTACCTCTCTGGTCGCTCCTTCCAGGTTGCCTGGGCTGGTTCGGTATCGACACCTCGGCCCCTCGCCACAGGAGTTCCCCAGGGCTCAGTCCTAGGCCCGCTTCTTTTTTCTCTTTGCACTCGCTCCCTTGGCCCTGTGATCACTGCACATGGGCTATCCTACCACTGCTACGCGGACGATACCCAACTCTTCGTCTCGTTCCCGCCGTCTGATACGCAGGTTTCAGCCCGTATCTCTGCTTGCCTGAGGGACATCCAGAGCTGGATGGACAACCACCATCTAAAGCTCAACCCAGGCAAGACTGAAATGATATTCATCCCTGTTAATACCTCTCCCCATCTGGATCTCTCCATTTCCCTCAGGGATACCACACTCACGCCGTCACCCAGTGCAAGGAACCTCGGCGTGGTGATGGACAGCAGACTGTCCCTTTCCGAGAACATTGCGGCGGTGACCCGGTCTTGCAGGTTCTTCCTATACAACATACGGAGAATCCGCCCCTTTCTCACCCCCTACTCGACCCAGCTCCTGGTCCAAGCGATGGTTCCCGCCTGGACTACTGCAATTCCCTCTTGGCTGGCCTCCCAGCGTCTGCCATCAGACCCCTTCAACTCATCCAGAATGCAGCAGCTCGTCTGGTCTTCAACCTTCCCAAATACTCACACGTCACCCCCCTGCTTACTTCCCTCCACTGGCTGCCTGTCATGGCTCGCATCAAATTCAAAACATTGGTGCTAGCCTTCCAAGCAGTTAAGGGGTCTTCCCCAGCTTATCTACAAAAAATCATCAGACCCTACACCCCTGCCAGACCTCTTCGTTCAGCCTCCACAGGCCGCTTGGCACCTCCCCCTCTCCGAACCGCCACATCACGCTCACGACTACTGTCTGTTCTGGCTCCACGGTGGTGGAACGAACTCCCCGTTGAGGTCAGAACTGTAGAATCTCTCCCCACCTTCAAGCGCAAGCTGAAGACACACCTCTTCAAGCAGTACGTCGCTCTGGATAAGAGCGTCTGCCAAATGCCAATAATGTAATATATGGAGCCTCACTTACCTGACTGGACTTTACCCTGGATCCACCTTTTGAGGCAGTCATGGTGCACGTATTGTAGGCTGCCAGTGCACTGACAGGGTAAGAGCAAAGGATTCTGGGGGGAGCCGCCCCAGCTCAGACAGATGCGACACAGATCCCCCTCTTCCTCATCTGACTCCTTCTTCAGCAAGCTGCGGAGATAGAGCAGGCCAGGTCGCTCGGATGGGGATTCGTCGGCTGCCAGAATTCGCTCACTTCAGCAACTAACTGAGGCTCAATGTCTGAATTTCTCCTCTGTGTAAGCCACAGGGTTTTATTGGCACATATGCATAATACTAGAGTAGGACTACTGATCTGGGATTGTTTTGGCTTTTAGCTTGTCACAGATAAGGTTAGGCAACGTACCAGGGTAAACTGAGCCTAGATCACTGCTCCTACTTTGAGAGGTTTTATTAATATGGCCCAATGACTTGGTTGGTGGGTAGGCTGTTTCAAATCCCTACAGGACTGGAGCCAAAGAAAAAGTGTATGAGCAATGATGTAGCCGAGACTCTAAAGTATGATGAAGAAAAACAGACTTGTTCCCTATATATGCAAATTGGCAAAAATGTTCTGCCTTTCATCCAAATGCAATATATGACACAAATACACTCAGTGAGCACTTGATTAGGTATTTATTACTTATTTTTTTGACTTAAGTCTTCTGCTGTTGTAGCCTATCCACTTAGAGGTTTGACACGTTGTGTGTTCAGAGATGCTCTTCTGCATACCACTGTTGTAATGTGTGGTTATTTGCGTTACTGTCACCTTCCTGTCAGCTTCGACCAGTCTGGCCATTCTCCGCTGACCTCTCTCATTAACAAAGCATTTCTGCCCACAGAACCTCTGCTCACTGTTGTTGTGAGTGAAAATCCCAGTAGATCAGCAGTTTCTGAGATACTCAATCCGCAGTCAATGTCACATTTCAGACATTTGGTCTGAAAAACAGCTCAACCTGTTGACCACGTCTGTATGCTTTTATGCATTTCGTTGCTGCTAGATGACTGGCTGATTAAATATTTGCATTAACAAGATCTTTTGAATAAACTGATTACTGAGTGTACACATGTAACTCTAGTAAGTGACAGCTGGACAACAAATGGAATGCAAAGGTGAAAAAAAGTGAAATGACCATAGGAATGACGAATAGCGGAACTTCACTAATATTAGTGAAAAGAATGTTTCTATTGAAGGAGTTGGAACTTTTGACGCTGCCCTCTACTGGATGTATTGCTTAACATCCATGCCATGGATGGAAGTATGTTCCCAGTGACGAGTTTTCCAATATGTTTGAACATAAGATACATTATTACCTGTGATGTTTATTTTATGTAGCCTTTTTCTTTAATTAAAGGTGCCAATAATTCCAGAGCCCACTGTGTTAAAAGTACACTGTATTAAAAGTTGACTTAATTAAATGAAATACCGGACGCACCTTTCTGTGAGGTTTCTGGGTCGGCTGGAGGTTTGGTCTCCGGAGATGCGCCTCCTCTCCTCTCTCGCATCCTACCATGGAGGATGCATATCTCCTCCATTTGGAATACCTGGAGTTCTGTCAGCTCCAGTTCCAGGTCCTCCAGCAGCCCAAAGGCTCTCTGGCTGCAGATTGAGGTTCCTCCCAGCTCCCCTCGCTCTTCCGAGGGCAGTCCTGTCCCAGTAGCGGGGCTCCCGTCTGCAGGCACAGCGTCCGGACTGCTCTCAGGACCTGCCGAGCTGAGCGCTGTCCTGGGCTGGTCTTGGAGGGCCCTCGTGGGGCTGACTCTGCGGTCAGAGATCAGCTGATCCAGATGCTCTCCAGCAGTGGAGACTGGGAAGCGGCCCCCTTGAGTCCTCTCAGCCAGAGTTGCCGGGGAGAATACGGGGCCTGCCACTGCAATGGGCAGCACTGGGCTGTACCCGCCTCTAAAAGAAGCTGTCCCTTTCTCTGAGGAACATGGCCCCCAGCCTCACCGGTGGCTCCAGATATACAGGGGTGCGTGGGTTAGGAGGTCTGGTCTCCCCCCCACTCATTGGGTTCACCCAGGTGGGCAAAGGCTCATCTTCACCCTCGTACTGAGAAGGTGACAAGTCCAGAGAGCAGAACTGATCGCTGAGGGAGTTATCTGGGGTTTCACCGT
Source organism: Conger conger (assembly GCF_963514075.1). Lineage (NCBI taxonomy): Eukaryota > Metazoa > Chordata > Actinopteri > Anguilliformes > Congridae > Conger > Conger conger. The sequence continues at coordinate 42,300,504 of NC_083761.1, forward strand.
CTAACTCGTCCACGGGGCTGGGGGAGTGATAGTGGAGTGATGACATCAGAGCCCAGTCCACTGGGGTCCAATCAGGGGAAGACAAGGGTAGTGGGACAGATCTGCTGTGCAAACCACGGATGACGTCTTGTCCCCCAGGAATGGGAGATAATGCCTGCAGGCTGAGGGAGGGGGTTGTTTTGGACATTTCCTTCTGGATCTCTTGGCTGGGTGCCACTCTGGTCCTCCTGATTGGCCTTCTTCTCAGAGTATGAAAGTTACTGGGTGCCAGTTTACAAGTGCTTTTTTTCTTGTTCACCGATTTCAATTTGTGGCATAGAGGCGGTAGTTCTTTACCTTTAAAAACGGTGAAAGAATGAATAACACGGCATGCATTATTTCATACATAAAACTAGAACTTCATTGAAGTAAACACCTATGCAGATCATATTTTCATATTCCAAAAGGCACTTCATAATTGCACAAATCTATACATTCAGATACAGCAAATAACATGGCAGAGATATTAAACTCCGACATAAAAAAAATGGCTAGCCAGTCCTGGGGATGATGGAGAGTTGTCCTTGAAGAGCTTACTGAGCTGTGCTGGGCTGGCAAGAGCTCTCCGCTGTGTCTTTCCAGCAACTGCCAGTTCCTGCGGGGGAGGTCTGCGGGCAATGACAGGAAGCTTGGACACACAGTTTCCTTTTGACAAATGGCCTGCCCTGGCGAGCAGATGTGGATGAGGGCTGCACGTTACAGACGGACCATGAAAATGAAATTTAAATACATTATCCCTACTGGGATCACACGGTGGGACAAAATCTGTAAATGCGAAGACACACACGGACAATGGACAATGTATCCGGATGACACAAACCCCTCTTTAAAATCCACCCAAATGAAAAACTATGTATGGTATTATGCTGTCTACCACAGTGCACATACTAAAACCTCCCCAAGTTACCTGAACTGTTGTTTTTGTAGTCACAGGATCAATTAGTATGCATCAAGAGCCAGTATACAGTCACCTCCAGAATTATTGGCACCCTTGATAAAAAATAATCTACAAATAATAAACAACACATACAGTGGCTTCAGAAAGTACCCACTTCACTTTTTGCCCAGCTCTGTTAGAGTGACCTTGGGGTTCTTGGTAACCTCCCTGACCAAGACCCTTCGTGTCTGGCTACTCAGTTTGGCCGGATGGCCATCTCTAGGAAGAGTCCTGACTTTTTTCAAACTTTTTTTTTTATTGAGGCCAATGTGCTCCTGGGAACACTCAAAGCTTTTTCTTTTTTTTTTACCCTTGCCCTGATCTATGCCTCGACACAATTTTAGGCCTACGGAGAGTTCCTTGGACCTCATGGCATGGTTTTTGTCCTGACATGCAGTATGAATTGTGGGACCTTATATAACTATATAAACTATGTCCAATTCCAATCAAGTTCTAGACACATCAAGGATAATTAAAGCAAACAGGTTGCTCCTGACCACAATGTGGGGTGCCACAGCAAAGGGTCTGAACACTTATGTAAATGAGAGATTTTTGATTTTTAATAAAAAGATTTTTTCTAAAACATGTTTTCACTTTGTCACTATGGGTTACTAAGTGTAGACTGATGGGCAAAAATGACAATTTTAACGTTTTAAAAGTAAATCTACACAATAAAGTGTGGAAAAAGCGAAGGGGTCTGAATAATTTCTGAAGTCACTGTACAATAATCTATAACTTATGGTAACACAGATGGGAAACTATATAAATATTTCAATACATTTTACGTTTCAATTTTTTTATTTAGTATTTGCATTTTCTATTTTTTTCTGAAAACAATAGATGTCAAAATGTTTGGCACCCCTAACAATTATTGTAAATAAAATCAAAGTGAAATTGCCAATATAATTTTATTTAATTTTGTTAATCTTGGTCTAAAGGAACCATATTGACATTCCATCACTTCCTGTTTCACTAGAGTATAAAAATGAGGTAACAAGCATGCAAAATCCCCCTCTGTCATCTTCACAAGTATTTTTTGGTAATGGGTACAAAAAATACATAAATGGTTAAACATACGAGTTAGCATTATATTCTTATCGTAAATTCCTCTTATTGTTTTCATAAGGGCTCGTACGAGTGTGCCATATCAGATTCAACAAACTCTCCTCACATAAAAAAAAACTCCTATATGAAGATGTCTATTATAATACAGTATTTTCGGTACTATAGGTGGGATCCATCAGATAGATGGCCAATGGGATTAACAATAACAAGGGACATAGGTACCTGACGGGTAGACTGTGGCTCATTGGTTTTAGCAAAACATAACACTATAGCATACACTATAGCATAAACCTTCGCTTATTCCTCACTAAAATACATTTTGCACTTCAAGCCTGTTCATGGAAAATGAATGGAATGCATTGGTTCCATGATTTTTAAACAGGTCGGGACCACTCACACACATATTTTCCCACCTAAGAAAAAGTTCTAAGTGCAAGAAAATATGTAGGTATATGCCTACACATATGCCTACAGTAAAACCCCACGATAATGCAATAAGTCCAATTATATAAACCGTGGGGTTTTGTTATTGCGAGGTTAATGAAAAGGAATACAATTTCAGTCTGTCTTCCAAGTCCAGTGTGAAAAAAACATGAAATGTCTTCACTTTTGTCACCAGTGAAGCCCACACTCAAAGTACACTTTGGCTACACGTGAGATAAATTTGCTTTCTTCATTCCATTTTGAATAAGAAAAACATGAAGCCTCATTAAAGTGTCATTTGCTTGCTTTACTCACTTCTGTTTCTCTTCTGCACTGTAAGCTGGACAGTGAATCAGACTTCTCTCTCACCACCGGACAAAAGACAAGACTAAAACAGGGATGACTTTCTGGCCTAATTTATCCAAACAGAAGCAGTTTAAGGTGAGATCTGTCACAGACCAATCACAAACCCTGGGTCAATACAGTGAAAAACACATCCCCAGTTATACACACTTGATGCTCCAGGTCTACCCAAATAATATACACATTAGTTTAAATATAGCTACAACATTGGTTTACTAACTTCTCAAAATAGGAAGATGTGAAATAAAATAGGTATTTTCCTTTAAAGAGACCCAAGCACTTCCAAGAGACATTTCAAAGTTTCAAGCTTCAAAATTATAACTTTTAGCACCAAGTGATGACTTCCCTACTTACAATGTTAAACTATCTGCAACTACAAACATAGATTGCTAAGCAGATAGCTAGCGTTAGCTAAGTTTAGCTAATATAGTTAATATGACCAGTCATTGTTAATATTACCGTAAGACCGCTATAACTAGTCTATCCAACTTAGTTAGCTAGCGAGCTAAATTATCCTGCAATGTTACATAACTCTGCCAACTAAGCAAAGGCCACAAGCAAATGTTAACGTTAGCTAACAAAGCTACTAAAACAGTCTAAGCCTAAATAAAAAAAACTCAACATTATTTTTTTAAATAGACCAACTTTGTCTAGGTTATAAAGCCATTTTGCTTGCTAGCAAACTAGAGTTGGTTGGCTATAGCACCCAACTACAGTGCCTTATAGAGCAATTGCACTCGCTGTTTCAGTCTGTCTTCTACACAATTTAGAAAAAATGCACTCTGGGATGGGTAGAGTGGGTGTGTCCATCTCATTTGCATAAAGTATTGTCTAACCAATCAGGTGCTGACAGTATTCTGTTTTGTATTGATCCATAAGAGCTGGTGTGCCGACTGGTGTAACAAGCCGTTAAATTAAACAAATTTGAGGGCGTTTCTAACTGGATATCTAATTGACATCTATATTAATTAATCATATTCTTAATCATGTGGCAATTTCCTTGACCACAATGTGTTGGAGGACAAATGGCCATAGCAACCCATTCCTTTTTGTTGCCAAACGCAGGGGTCAAACTATACCGAGATGAGATGGCATCCATTCAGATCTATAGATATACATGAGTTGACAGATCTGAATTTCATCTTTTATTTCCTGGTATTTTTAGATTCTAGATTTGTTAAACAACTTAGAACATATCACCATTTGTATCAGACACATTTTTAGGTGAGAAAAAGTATTGGAACATGTGACTGACAGATGTTTCTTGTTGCCCAGATGTGTCCTGTCAGATTAGACATCACAAACAATCTCAACAGGGCAGGGGTGAATGTATCTCAATTAAACCGTTGAAGACTTGGAGAGCAGCAATATAGAGGCTACCAAAAGATGCAAATCACTCATCAGTAAGAATCGGAAGGCGAGATTACAATTTGCAAAGAAGTACAGAGATGAGCCACAAAGGTTTTATGGACTGATGAGACCAAGATTAACCTCTACCAAAGTGAAAGGCCAAAGTGTGAAGAAAGAAGGGATCTGCTCATGATCCAAAACAAGTGTCATGGCTTTGGCTTCCATGGCTGCTTCTGGAGTGGGCTTACTAATCTCTATTGATGATGTAACTTGTGATGGTAGCAGCAGGAGGAATTCAGAAGTCTACAAAAACATTCTATTTGCCAATTTACAGAGAAATGCATCCAAATTAATTTGGAGGGACTTCCTCATGCAGCAAGACAATGACCCAAAACACACTGCTAACAAAACTTCAGACAAGACTTCATTACAAAAAAAAGTAGACGGTTTTAAAGTGGCCAAGCCAATCACCAGACCTTAACCCAATTGAGCATGCATTTCACCTCCTGAAGAGGTGATTGAAGGGAAAAATCCCACAAAACAAATAACAACTGAAAGAGGCTGCAGAAAAAGCCAAGAAAAGCATCACAAAAGAAGAATGCAACAGTTTATTGATGACATTGGGTTGCAGACTCGATGCAGTTATTGCAAGCAAGGGATATGCTACCAAATATTAAGTGTTGTTTACTTTCATTTACTTAAATACTCTCTGTTCCAATACATTTGCTCTCATAATAATTGGATGGTCTGATAGCAAAGGTGCTGTGTTCTAAATAGTTTACATCTAGGTGTAAATACCAGGAAATAAAAGCTGAAATTCTGAAATCTTGTCTCGTGTACATCTTTTTATCTCAACCCCAAATGTATTCAGTGTATTGCAAAAACAAAGGAATTAGCCTGGCTGTTCCAGTGCTTTTGGAGGGGACTGTAAATACAGCAATAACACAGATTCATTTTACCAGGAAATAAAAGCTGAAATTCGGTCATTTTATGTACATCTTTTGACCTCAAACTTCAGTGTATAGCAAAAACAAAGGAATTGACCTTTACAATGTTCCAATACTTTTGGAGGGGACTATATGCTTTGTTGTTGACCTGAGATTTAAAAAACAATATTTTTGGTGGAAAAATACATTTAGTTGTACGGCCAGGTTGTCCACCAGCATAGCAGATGAGTCATGGTCACATGGTTTCTGGCATGTATTAAGAACGATATACTTTTCAGGATACAGTGAGATGTCTCTATTTGGGCAGGGCCAGAGTGCACTGCAGATCACATTTTTTAACCCTTATATGCAGCAGAACACACTTTTCAACCAGTTTTAAGCCAAAATGATATTATTTCATAAATATTGAAATAATGGCATGGGTTAGAATGTTTCACTATAAAGCAGGCATAGAAGCATGTTTACAATAACAAAAAAAGTTTGATCTAGGGTGTAATTACCCTTTAAGTTTAGGATAACTTTTATTTGTTTTATCAGATGTTATCAGACCAACATTTATAGTACCTAATAGCGTCACTAGCTACAGTTATACTAAAGGGATACTCTGGCATTTTTCAACTAGAATGCTATTTGATAGATCATAGGATGTCATGTCAAGAAACATTCATTACATTAATCAATTTGGCTTGTACCTCGAAAGAAGCCAATCTGAAAACCTCCAAATGTTTTATGATGCCACTGGTGCCAACAAAAACTACAGGCTAGTTTTCCCGGTTTTATAACAGCCGCTTTAAAGGGGCATAGCCTGCTGCTGGAATTCTCTTCACTTGTTTACTCTGCATCAGCTGTCAAGTAACTGTCAAACTAAAGTTATACTATACCATTAAAATTGCATCCCATGGTCAGAATTTTATTACTGTATGTCAATCTTTAATTAAAGTAATTTGGCTTCAGAATATCAGATGCATCCAAGAAAATAAGAGACCCGAAAATAATGAAAAAGGACACAAAATGTTATGTTAAACTTATGTTAAACATGCTGTCAAAATTCATTTTTAAACGCTGCTCTGTGATTTGGATCAATCTAGGACAGAGTTTCATTCTAGGTCAAACAAGTCCTAGTAGAGTATCTAGGCTAATTAACTTAGTTTGTCATCTTCATTAGCCTAGATACTCTACTAGGACTTGTCTTGTTTGATAATGCCATGGTTTATGTGTCTAATGGGATACCCAGTCTGTTTTCCCAAGGCATGCTGAGAAATAAATAAATGCCAAAAACAATCAGAATTAAGTGACACAACCATCCACAACCCTGGCAGCCATTAAATTGCCAGCTATTTTGGTATGTGGGTTTGAAGCTAGCATGAATTTGAAGCATCACACTAGACTAGAGAAACGGTTTATTCCTTCCATTGAAGCTATTGTATCTACGATATTGTGACTGCTAAATAAGAACTAGCTGAGCTGGGAATTATTACTTCTGTACCTCAATCGGTAAAATATGTAGGCTAATCAGTTTTTCTTTTGGCTTAAAACACCCAATATTTAATTTCGAGCCATCAAACTTCTCATGTAAGCTCAAAGGGGAATATGGGTCAGGACAGTAGAGATCACGTTAGCTACCACATTCCCCATATTGGCCAAATTGATGGTGTGACACTAACCCAATGATTCAACCAGCCCCAGTCTACCCTACATTTTAATTTAACATTTTGACAAACTTTAAGGATTGGGTGTTGTAAGGTGTTGTAAGGGTTAAGTATGCTTCATTAGTTGCAATGTGTATACTACTCATTGGTTACTTTGCAACTAAAACTGAAGATCAGAGGTGCCCTCAAGACAGCGAACTGTTTGTAGCAAACAGCTACCGTTGAACGATTTTAAATTAACATTCCATTTAGTTCACCACCAACGCATTTAGAATAAATGGATGCCACTTAGATTTAACAATGCCAGCAAGCTGATTCTTTGCTTATCTGTGATTTATTTTTTAAGGTAAGAACAAATATGACATTGGTTAAAGTGTATTATAACAGGCAAATAAGTGACACTTATTTCAACGCACCTCAGAACTTACTTGTTAGTGAAGTGGCTGTCGAACACACGCTTTGTGCTGTTAATGTAACGTTAACGGTAGTCATTTTTAGTTTTGTTTAGATTTTGATAGGGCGAGAGAAACACAATTTTCTCTGTCAATACGGCAGTGTTTCTGATTATGTTTGCATCGTGGTAACTACCTAGCCTACATGAACTGTATATACAATTTTTAAAACGCTGCAGCAACTTAATCATTTAACGTTGCTCTCGTTCGTCTAGCTAGCCAAGGTTACTATGCGGCTAACATTGGATAACCAATATGTTAGTTAACATCGCCTAGATCGTAGCTAGATATCGTTCACCACAGATAATTCGTCATGATATAAGTTTTATGTTTGAATTGTCATCGGTTTAGTAAATTAGTTATTAACTCGACCTCTCCCAGTAGCTACGTGTATTTTTGATAAACTAACCTTTTCTCTGACGATGCCTGCAGCCTGAGGGAAGCGTCTGAGTATCCATGGAGATTAAGCGCGTTCCGTCAGCGGCAATGCGTGAAGGGTTGCTGTGGAGACCATTCAGCGATTCAGGTACACGCTTTTAAACTGAATTAAATACAAGAAACATTACTGAGAAATATTTAAAAAGAAATATATAAATATACATTTATAAATTTAAATGTGCAAATGCTTTAGGCAGGTGTAGCTTTATATTGATTATATTGATATTGATTTGATTTAGATTTTTCTTCTGTTCACTCACTTGGCATTTTGTTAATTGATAAAAAATAAATTAATAACATTTCTATTTTTGAAAGAATTCTTACTTTACAGCATTTTTTTACACCTGCCTAAAATTTTTGCACAGTACTGTATAATATCATTAATCTTATAAAAAATAATAATAATGATGCCAAAGTTCCATATTCAAAAATGTACATTTTCAAACAAGAGCCTGAAAAAGTATGCTCTGAACTACATTCGGGGCCATAGGTTTTCCCCTACACATCCCCTAGCATCAGGGATGTGCTTTGCTAATAAACTGATGGAGAGTTACAGGAGTCCAGTCAGAGGTTCAATACTGGAACATCCTAATGTGTGCTCCTAAACTTGCAATTTACAACTACTTACACTTCCACCTTCCAAAAAGAGGAAAAAGCAGAAATGGAAAAATTTGTTTGCTCACAGTACCACCAAATGGGTACTGGCTTCCTGTGATGGCACTGAGGCCTGGAAATATCTTTGGTTCTTCTAGAGGAATAGACTGGCTCTTCTGGCAGGTGCCATTCCCTCTGTCTTTCACAGGTGGGGCTGGGCTCTTGCTGCAACAGTACCATTGGTGTCCCACTTCCCTCTGAGGGCACACATGATGCGTGCAGTGCACCCCTCCATCCTCAATTCCATCACTTCCATGTGGTCACCATGGAAACCAGGCAGCAGTGCCAGTCGCCGGGGAATTCCTTTTTTACGGCTCACTTATCTAATAAGCATGGCGGCTTCACATGGGCCTTCTTTCTCCTTCTCCCTAGCAACGGGTTGCTATGCTGCCACTGTTGCCATCTTGAGTGCAGCACATGAGATTCATGGCTAATCACCCCCTTCTGCCTGTGAGCAGATCATAGACATTGCAGTGTTAGATGCCTCCTTCCTTAATCCTTTTCTCACATAAGTAAGCATAATAAGAGTAATTGCTCAGACACATAGAAAGGTTTGAACAAGTAAATAATTACTTATTAGGTCAATAATAATCATAATAATAATAATGATGTGAAAGTGCACATTTGGCAGTATAAGAGAGAAACATGTAAATTGTTCACATGTATACAACACATTGTATTAGTTAACCAGATAGGTGAAGTAAGTGTCAATGTTCCTATTTAGCCTGCTTTTCCGTATTTGTAGAATTGTTTAATCACTGAAATATATCTAATTCCCCTGCAGGCAGTCTACAGAGAATCTGGTTCTTCCAAATTGTTCACTCCTATACTGGAGAAACCTGTTCAAATGGTGCCAAAATGAATACAGGCTTGGTCTCGCATTACTCAAGGCTACAGTGCATCAATAGGAGGCTGCAACCTATAAAGGAGATGAGCCTCCTATCTTGCTCTTCTGCAAAGGGGACTTGCTAGTACAATCATTCCCTTTGGTAGACACAGTGGGTTGCTTATATAGTAGCAACACTATAATGCACAGCAAGAAATGGATTAGAAAACTGGCCTTGCCCTCAACCAGTGTCCTCAATTCCTTCCTATTTCCTGAACTCCAGCCGCAGAAATTCACACGACATTGAAAAAGATTGTGACAGTAGTGGAGAAAGTAACTTAGGCACTGACACCTTTGACTGGCTGTTGGGACACCAGCGCTTATGAACTAATGCGAACCGCAGCAAGGTTGTCCCATGGGCCTCCGTCATAAGGTAGTTGAAGGAAAACAACAGTGGAAAGCATACACTGTAAAGCAATATCAGCTCAGATGCATAGAGCTGCACCATCTGTTACTGAAGGGAACCAAACCATTCTCTCTCATGTCTTCAGCATAGCATCTGATAGCAGTGTGCGGGATTAAGTCTGCCAGGGCCCCAAGGAAGGAGCGTGGGGAATGGCTGTTTGACACTGCTTGGCAGAAGTTACCAGAGTTAGAGTGGATGAACAGAGGATCCGGGGCTGGGGCCTGGTTCTTCCTGCCTCTACTTGGCTCTGACATATTTCTGCTGATTAACCCCTTGGGGCGACATGGCTTAGGCAGTAAGAGCAGTCATCTGGCAGTCGGAGGGTTGCCGGTTCAATCCCCCGCCCAGGCTGTGTCGAAGTGTCCCTGAGCAAGACACCTAACCCCTAAATGCTCCTGATGAGCTGGTCAGCGCCTTGCATGGCAGCCAATCGCCGTCGGTGTGTGAGTGTGTGAGTGTGTGTATGAATGGGTGAATGAGAAGCATTAATTGTACAGCGCTTTGGATAAAGGTGCTATATAAATGCCAACCATTTACCCTTGAATCTCTTTCTCCTTTCTGTAACCTTGTGAAAACCCACACAAAACAGAAAACAGAAACACAGGCACCAGAACAGCATCATGTCAACCATCATGACACAACGCAGGTCCTGAGGAGCCGTAAGTTCTGCTGGTTTTAGTTTTCACCTTAAAATCAGCACCCAGTTCAGACCCAAGGGACCAGGTGAAGTTAGTTAAATGTGTAATGAAATTCTCTAATTGATGACGTAACATAGAAAACCAGCAGTGTCTGTGGCTCTCCAGGACTAGCTCACCTCTGCTGTAGAACAACCCGGCAGAATACTACACGTCATGAAATTGAGGTCTGTAGTGATTCTGTAGTGTTTTCCTAGTCACATTTTTTCTCTAGTCTGAAATTTCTATTGCCTGTTTTGACTGGTGTCTTATCAGTTTCCACATCCCGGGTGTGACTGTCACGCTTGCTGGGGTCCAATTTGCCAGTCCGGCTCACCAGAGTGTGCAGGGGTTTTGGTCTGATAAACACTGTGGGGGCTGCCCTGGGACAGAGGGGGGCTGAGCAGGAAGGGTGGGGTGGGACCATGCCCACTGAAGCATGAGGCTGATGGCACCAAGTTCAAGCTGCACTGATGTGGCCAATGGTCATAAATAGCAGCCTAATATCCAGCCTCACCTTTGGCAACAGAGGCTGACTTCCTCTCCTGAGGCAGGGACAAAAACAAACAAGGACTAAAAGAACACAGTGATGGATTGCACAAAAGATGGAGGGATCATATATAGGGCAAGTGAAAGGTGCTATTGACTGGAAAGGAGCTGGTGGAGGTGGGAGTACAATAAAAAGAGTTATTTGATGAAAATTTGTGTGGCCAACTCCCTTTTAACTGGCATCTGAGTAGATGAATTGACATTTCCTACCATTGATATGCACTTGAATGCTATATTTTATATTACCACATAAACCAATCTCACTGGAATCATACTGTAAATGAGTGTGACAGCTATGCACTGTGAAATGTAAGCATCAAACTGTTATGCCACATGACTGTTCCAGCTACCTCACCATTTTTTCTGCCTTTTGGACTGGTTTGACCTTTCTTTAATATCAGTCTGTCTTTCAGAACATCCACCTGAGATTTATTCCTCAGTGAATCATCATTCTGAGAAGCTAAAAATCACACAGGATTTCATGAATAATAAAAATACTTTTTGTCAAGAATAATGAAATGCTGCAAAATCCTCTGTGTCATTTCACTGGTCAATATTTGTATAACCCTCTTAGGGAAATAGATGATAAGTTGTGCAGAGTGCAATTAATGTATTTTCTTGTAATTTATTTTAAAATATGCTACTGAACTTTGGTTTAGCTACCCCACTGCATGCATACAAATGAAGAAAAAAGGCTGCCTATAATAACATGTAGATTATTATATGTTATCAAACCTGGGAAAACGATATACTTTAATTTCAATACAGGTGGTATTGAAAGTCTCAAGTCTCAAAGAGAACCATAAGACGCCACCTCCATACCAAAAACTCTTTGAAAGGGTTGCACAAAGAAATCCCTCAATGACCACAATAAACAAAACCAAACATCTGGAGTTTGCCAAACCTCTTTGAAATTATGACTGGAAGAGAGTGCTGTGGTTAGATGAGACCTACTACATACCTATTGTCATACCTATGGTCAAATATGGAGGTTGGTAATTGATGTTTTTGGGATGTTTTGCTGCCAGAGGTCGAGGGGCAGGTCTTTTTTGAGAAATAAAGACTTTGATTCATTGGGAGGAACTGACTGGAATTGGAGATTTTCAGCATGAATGTGCAGCTGACAAATCTGTCATAATTGCAAGATGCTATCTTGTTAACATGGACCAGAATTCCTAGGAAATGTTCCCAGCACCTTGTTGAATCCATGTTCCTTTTATGATATTCAAACCACACTTGACAATAGCAGGCCTTTTCCATTTCTCACTTGCTTTGGTAAACAGACAGAAGCTGTCCAGCTTCTGATTTTTATCTAAAGGAAGAGCTGGATTGTAACATTTTATCTTGACGCTGATGGAGCTGTTACTTTAATTGAATTGTGATACCTGCCTTGTGTTGAGTAAGTAATATCTCAATGGGCTTTGCTATTTGCAATATAATCAAGAGAAGAGAATTATGTAAAACAAAAAAAGTGATCCTTACATAAAATCCTTACATATGTAACTAATTGTATGCATAACTTTCTTCATATTTCGCACTTCTGATATTGCAGCTCTAAATGGATGCATAATAAACTAATATGCTGATTTGGTTGTACACAGCATTAAACATACATTCATCAGCTGACAGGATATTGCTTTGTAAAAATCTGTTTACGAATTTCCAGAGATTTCCAGCCAAATTAGTTATCTGTCAGCAAATTCATGTTGTAGTACTTATGCCCTGTCATCAATCCAACAGGAATTTAATCAGTTTCAGATGAGCATGATTATGGTCCACACTAATGAGTCACAAACAATCTGTCATACCAGAAAATGACATGTTTGTATAAAACATCTTTGCCATCTATATTCAATAGTGTTACAGATGGAAAATACATGGAGACTTTGTGTTCATGGTCATCAGTTAAGAAGAGGAGCCTTTGAGTTTTTATGGATATGGATGTGTTGATTGAAATACACATTGATCACCTGTTAATCTTCTCTGCCCATTGCCAGTCTGCCGCGATGATATAAACATGAGAAATGATTGCTCTGGAATGATTGCCTGTGTGAACAAGCTTTTAAATTAACATTGTCATATGATGACAACAATTTTGCATAGGGCATCATAGTTCAACTTAGTTAGCCCAACCTTTAAGAACACCTTTATCTGTTGAAGATAACTGTGCATCTCTTTCAAGAATAATATTCCAAAATAATAAATGAACATACTTTACAGAAGATATTTGCATTCATTTTATATTGTGGTTTCTACTATATTATGTTGGTTATTAAATTATCAAATATGTTTACAAAGCAATACAAACCTTATAGGTGGAGAAAAGCAGGGAAGGAAAAGCAGAGACAGAACAAAAGAAACACAGTGCATTCATGTCAATCATTGAGAAATCCGGTTGGATGAGTCTAACAACTGTCCACTTAGGGTGTGGAATGTCCCAGTCTACAAAACGCAGTATACTTTCTGTATATTGCATATTTCCATTTCTGATCATTGGCTACCACTGACTGTGAGGGAAAGCTTACAGTTCTCTCTGACAGGTGAATTAGTTGGGAGTTCCAGTGCTGTGCATTAGTTGAACTCCAGACAGATATACAGATCAAAAACAAAACAGGTTCCTTTCTGATGTGTGGGAAACGGAAATGCGGATCAGACCCTGTCTCTTCTCTAGGTGTGGGCTCCCAGAGCAGGTGTGGTCTGGCACAGCAGGGATCAGTCGATTTGTTTGCATTCTTGTGTAGATGAAGGCTTAAGAATTTGATTTCTCTCATGATTGGGATTCTTGAGCTGTCTCCATGCACCAAATTTCTTTCTTATCTCATCATGGCAAAAATGTATGAATTTTAAATACAAAAGGAACCATTTCTTTTTAATGCACTACTAATCATTATTCAATATATTACAAGATAACTACTGGAATAACAATAGAGGTAGAAGAGAGTGGCAGACATTATATGTGAAAGTAAATCACCAGATAGAGTCATAATTAGGTAAGAAACGGTTCCATCAACAAAAATTATTATCACCAGTACCCATCTTTCAAGCCTGCTGAAATGAACACTGAAAAGATAAGATGTCTTGTGAAGTTTAGAATTATAGAAGACTAAACAAAGTCTGAAGAGAAACCTGATAAAGATTTCGGAAGAGCACAGCACTCTCACTTCAAAATGGACTTTGTTGGAATGCAAACAAAGTGAGATACTCTACATGATATTATGAGATGATAATTTAAGATTGTGTGATATTTCAGAATATGCAAATATCCCACAGATACCACCCAATAGCTCAGTATGAATTTTAAAATGAATACAATATTCAGATGCAAATGGCAACGGAGCTTATATGACTTATTATTTGGCAGCAACTAAATGCATAAAAGTGGATAAAAGTGGACCTCTAAGTGGATAGGCAACAGCACTTAAGTCTAAAAAAATAAGTAATAAATGCCTAATAAAGTGCTCATTGCGTGTATATTTACATTAAAGCGGGATCAGAGATTAAGTGGTGAGGAGAAACATCATATATAGTACCGCCGTTCGTTCCAGGTGTAGTCACTGCTTACCTGCGGTTTGTTTTTCAGCGTCGCGTCAATTTTGAAAAAAGACCCATGGGAAGATGAAATAAAGATTTGATCGCTATCGACCTTGCGCTCTTCTTGGTTTTTTTCCAAACCTATTTGTTGCGAATGCCCTCCCACCCTCATCCTCATGAATAATTGAAGTCCTTCCTACAGCGCGCAGCTTGCTGGCCAGCCAGTAGTTGCACCGATAGGCGTGCTCGCGCTACACACTGCGTATTCCTGGCAGATGCGTGTTTTTGTTATGAATCGACCATCCGCTCTCCTTGTACACTGGAGCCTTGGGACTGTAGCAGCGTGAGGCGAACTTACTGGCTTTGCTTATCTCTGGTTTCTACTTAATCTCTTTTTATGTACTTATCTCGGTATATGCATAGGACAAAAACGATTAGTTTAAGTGAAAAAGCAAAGTGGACACACACAAAAAACAAAGGAATAAATGTTTTTACTTTGGCAGTGATCAAATGGTATCGTTAACTAGCTAGTTCTACGGGAAGAATAGCTATACCGGCTGCACACAAGCAAGAAACTGCAGTTGTGTTGGTTGAACGAACGAGGAGAGAGGAACTCCAAGGTAGGTGATGTTCGCTATTAGAATCTCTAGCTGGTGCTGCTCACATGTTTTCAACAACGTCATGTTTTTAAATGGTCTGGATATTCATTTGAACTGTTGTCGTGAAACTCTGTAAATTCATTGGTGTTTGGTACCTTGCTAATTACCTAGCAAGCGCTCACTGCTAGCTAACGTAGCAAGCTAATCATAGAAGCCGCATCGAGAAGCGCATTAGCTATCTGTTGGCCAATTATGCTAGCATAGCTAGTCTAACGTTAATCTTAGCTACACCCGTGCACTTGGCAGGTAGCTAGCTGTAGCTAAGGTTTGACGGCTGGTTATTTGAGTGTAACTCGATACGCTAGCTTGTTCTCTACATTCGGCAATAAGCGATAGCTGCTTGGCTTAGCTATCAATATGTTACACTATCTGATATGAATGCGTTTGAATGTCACCAATGACATACAGGCAGTTGGAGAGCTAGCCAGCTCATCAAAGATATATAGCTAACTAGGTTATATGCATTGTATAGTTATTTAACTAGATAGCTATTTAGCTAGTTACTTCGTAGAGCTAGCTAACTTTTTTAAAATTTTACTAACGCTGGCTAGGCTTAGCTAACGAACATTAACTTAGTTTACTTGCTAAAACTTAACATTAGCAAGCTCTACATGCAGTAGCTAAAACATTTTATTGGGCTTGTAAATCTAGTCAGTAACGTTAACTAACGTTAGTCACATTAATGTTATCAGTCAGGCCGTAGCAGTTTAGGTATGTGGGTGCAATTATTTCATACTTAACCGTGTTACTTAGCCGTCTATTAGTGTTACACCGGTCGACCGCATAAGCATATTCCTAAATTGTAGCTCGCTCGCTAACTAATCATAGCTTCAGTCACAAACTGTGGTAACAGTTACTAAAATTGCAATTTGCGATTTGGAAAATGTGTTCAAACAAGGTAATTTGCATATTTAGCTAAATTTCCTTTCCTAATGTCTTTTGTGTGCTTTTGTGACGTTAGCCAGTGAATGAACTTGGTTGTTAAAGCATACTGTCATGTTTGCTTATATGGTTAGCGTTTAACTTCTCAATAAAGGTAATCCATGTCTTATTCACTGTAGCACTGCTATTTTATATGCATAATAAACAGCCTATGTTACTCTACTGTCCTAAGGCTATTGCCCAAATTATTATGAACAATATAGCTATAGCTAAGTAAAACACAAGTTAACATGCTGATATGCTTTATTTGATGGCTGCGTAATCAGACTGTGGAATCAATTAACTTTAGTGTAAATAAAATGTAACCACATGCGGCGCTCACCAGGTGGTAAAGCCAAATAGGAAGGGTGGGGTGCTGTCCAATTTAAAAAAATGCACGGCCGAATTAATTTTCAAACTCTGTGTCGCGGTCACCAAATATTTCACATTTAATGACCAAATCTTGTTTCTTCTAATCATTCATCTTGGCAGTCAGTTGGTAGATATAGGCTAGACTATAGACATATTTGTATAGCTATTGAACTGAACATTGATAGCCTACATGCTTTCGGTTTCTGCTACCATGCGCATGAATCCATATAATCATATAATTTAACATATAATTAATGGAAATCGTATAGTGTAACGAGTGTGGTTTCTGAATCATCTGAACATTAAAATAGTATCCCCTGTAACTGAAGTTAATGGCTGCATTATTCGCGGTCGGTGCGCTGTACCACACTCCGGGCGAAATAAGGGCAAGCCCGGCAATTCAAGTAAGCCCATGTTGTAAAATTAGAGGTTGTTGGACGACAGTTGAATTCCAGAAATAGTCACAACCCTAGAACTGCGCTGTCTGTGAACGACAGTGACTCGTCCGAGGAACAATAGGCCAACTGCGACGTAGGCTATACCTTAAATCTGGCTAATTGCTATTTTACAATAGTGGACTTGCTAAACCTTAGAGCGAACAGTACACAGTGGCCCTCCCCTTTACGAAAGAGGGCGCTAGAGGCGCCAAGTTTCAAATATTTGAACCGGTGTATTTTAGTTTGTTAACAGCAGAAATGTTCTTTGCACATGCGATTTCTACAGTTTATAACCGTGGCCGGATTAAATAGCCGGATGACACAAGGCAAACATTTAATGCTCCCGCACATTAACATATTTTGACCATTGTAAACCGTGTCACTGTCCGGCAAAAAACACATTTTTTTTAATGCAGTGTAGAAAGTACATATTTTAACCATCATTTCATATTTTTGGAAATAACTAACCGGACATATGGCCTCCACTGCGACAAGTTATCTTAACACCCTGGACTAGTATTCGTTCCAGCCTCCTTTACTCCACTTTTCCACTACCACCCCGAGTGCTGCAAAGGAGTGAACGAGTGGGAGTGCTACACACCGAGCCCACACCTATTCCCATAATCAATTACAGATCTTACACGTGATCAGCCCATTTTAAGCAAAAAAAAAAATCGCTTGTAAGTTTCAAGCACAAGTTGCTTAGTCGGATACAGTAGCCTGTAAAAACTCAAACCTGACATTGCGGGTCGCCTCGGGACATTAATTGATGTAACCATTTCATCATAGATGGCAGGAGCAACAACTTCATATATGCACATGAAGCATTAAATCGTTCTGCAACCACGAAATTACAAGGCTCCGTATCATCAGCAAATGATTGACATGCAGCTTTTTATTTTTTAATATCGTAGTAACAAGCGCACGATTTGTGTACCAAATTCAGAAACGAAGATGACGTTATCTATCTTTGGCTGGCCATTTTCATGGGACGTACCAAAACATTTGCGGCCATGGGTTTTTTCCCCCCGATTGTGCTTCACATCAGTTGCAGGTTGCCATCAATAGGCTACTGATTACACGAATGTAAAAAACGTCACTCGTATCTTTTCGAT